>NC_056726.1:1155775465-1155887965 GCF_019279795.1 Protopterus annectens | reverse complement strand
CTTATCTTTACCAGACTTCACAAATTTCAGTAGAATGCAGACTTGATATTCAAACATATAAAACCTTGAACTAAATGACTTGCATATGGCTTAGACTACAAGCATTCTACTAATGTGCTATTATACACATGATCTTAGTCCTTGAATATAAAATGACCTCTCAAAGAAGAAAATACCTTTAATTTTTCTATGATGTTTGTCTTACGTGATATGGATAATGAAATGGTAATTCTAGTCATAAAGGTTCCCTTACAAGAATGACAGAATTATGAATTTTCCTAAAAGGTGGGGTTCATTTTATAGATATAAACCAGTTTATCAATGAAAGAAAGTTACAATATTAAAAAGGAAATCACATATCTGACCTCAAACAAAACAGATATAAATGAATATCTGACTAATACCTTGACCAGTAAAATGCATACTACAGTATGTCTCAAATTTAGAAAGTAGTAGTACGGCACACTGTACAACACACTGCCGATATCATGCGCATTTCAGTCAAATAAGCAGAAAACATTTATAAGGTCTGTACAAACCAAAGGAGAAACAAAACCAAAATTGCTGCAAATGACAGTTTAATGGATATGACAGTGACACTGATGAAACAGAAAGAAAAAATAACAGTAAAACTCTGACTATATCAATTGCAAAAGACCATATTAATTCAACTACTGTTCAAATATCTACAACAAAATTATAATGTATTATTTGTCAAAAACAGTTTCCTGAAAGCACTTCTTTTCCTTCCAAGGAGAGAGCACTGGGGGAAACCACGTTTTTGAGCAAAGGGCAGCAACCTGTATCCCCCAAATAATAGCTATATGACAGCCAACCCAATATAATTATCTCAGGTGGTGTTTCAACTTGCAGTAATATTTCTTCTAATATGATAAACTCTGAGTTCAAGCCAGATTTACATAGCTGTTATTTTTCAGTAGCACTTATCATATTTCAAATGACCTACTTCTATTTCTGCATAAGTGATTTTCAGCAGTTTTTATTGATCTATTTGCTTTTGCTGACCAGTTGACCAAATCCTAACAGTTTAAGCATTTATTAATTGATTGTTTGGTTGATTTTATACATTACTGGTACACCACTGATCCATATTGACTCAGCATGGGAGCTGTCTTTTTTAATGACCTGTTCAGAGTCTCACAATAGCAAAAAGTGGCTAAATTAAATTATGCTTGAGTTTACTTAAATTTAGAGTAATTACAGAAGCTTCTGCTGCAAACAACACAGTCTGCAACTCCCAGGAATATTATTTAGTAGCTCCCTGTTGTGAACCAATTAGGTACATTTAACCTTTGCCCCCACAGGGAAGAAGGATAATGAAGAAGTAACATCTTTGCTTGGTATAGGTAGGAATAAACCCAAACAGCTTCAGCTTCAGGAAGAATTATGCATTTTTTGGCTTCTTGAGCCTAAAGATGACCATGACAAGCTGACTTAGGCTACTCTTATTGTTGCCTAAACAAAAGGGATACCTCCAGTTCAGCTAGTGTTTTACCACTTAGCTACACTGCAAAACAATAGGCCTTTTAAAGGGAATCACTCTGAATTTAAACATCGCAGGTCATGCAAAAGTGCAACTATAAGACGTGAAATATTAAACAATATCTCTTGGTGATACGACCACATTGTCTAATGTTGCCAAAACATGGCCATGGGCTAAAGATCTGGCCTACTCCAATCTATGCCAGGGACTGATACTAATAGTGGGAGGGGTCTGTGTGTCCCTATTCACTAGAGTGTTCCTATCATAAAGCCCAGCAGCCCTGAGTCAACAGGATACTGGCCAGCCAGTGTCCATTTGACCAGCTTAGATTTACCTGGGATAGCTCTGATGAGGGAAAGATTAAAATAAAACCAATCAACCTGCCAAACATGAATAAGAATTGCTGCACTCATTATAGGTTCACTGACAGGATGCACCTTGGAAGCGGTTAACATGATGGTAAGGAGGAGACAGGACATGTTATGTATCCAGGGGACAAGATGTAAGGGCAGTGCAATAAAGTCTTGGGATCCTGAGTCTACTACTCAGGGGATAGCAGACAAGAAATTGTATAGAAACTTTGCAGGAGGAGATGCTTCAGAAGACAATAAGAGATGCCATCAGAATTAGTGACAGACTCATGACAATCCAGCTTCAGTGTAATGATAGGGCAGTAATCATAATCTCAGGCTGTGTCACAAAACAGAGTTGTAATAGTAAGAAAAAAGTGCATTCAGGCAGCAGTTACAGGACCTACTTGATAAAGGAGGACAACATGACTTGGTGCTAATAATGGGGGACCTGAATACACATACCTAGACAGAACAGGATATGAGGACTGCCTGGGTCCATAGGGTGGGGATCAGGAATAAAGAGGGAGAAGCAATTCTAGACTTTTGTCTTGCAAATGATTAATGGTGGCCAACATATGGCTCAGGGACAGTCACAAAATCACATACAAGAGAGTCCAACATGCAGCTCAGGTAGACTTCCTACTAGTGAGAAAGGGGTAATGAGTAGAATCAGTGATTGCAAAGTGACCCATAATGAAACAGTTGGACCACAGCATAAACCACTGGGTGCCACAATCAGCTGCAAGCAGTGATCAGGTAAGGCTCTAGCATCAATGTGGACTAGGTTAAAGACCTTTGAAGCTGACTGAAGAAAAATCACAAGAGTTCAAGCATATATTCAGGGCTCTGGCACCTCAGGAAGATGAAATAGGCGGAGCAGAAAGCAATGGCAGTATTTCAAAACAGCATGTATGAGGGCTGTAGAACAGATATATGGCCAAACCAGGTATGGAAATATGGCACACAAGGAAAGCTGGTTGTGGTTGAATACAGGAATTCAAAAGAAAGAAGGACTGCAGGAAAAGAGGGAGATAGAAAAGGTGGCCAAGGCTAAGAAGGAATACTGGTGGGCTTATAAAGAAGCTAATAGAGCAGTTGCAATAGCAAAGAACAAGGCATCAGGGACACTCTAGCAGGTTCTGGAAAGTTACTCAGTACATGCCACAAATGTACTCTGTCGGGTTGCAAGGCAAAGACAGAAATATAATGAAAATAGTCATGCATCACCCTTCATAAGGGATGCCAACAGCAGCCTGCTCATCAGTCCACAGGACATTAGAGGCAGAAAGTAGGTGCACTTCCAACAGCTTTTAAGTGAAGAAAACTCAACAGAAGCTGTACTGCCCTATGCACAGCCTTCAACCTAAAAAGGAAAAGGAGCCCCCCCACAGAAAAAGTAAGAACAGGAGTAATGAGAGTGAAGTCATGGAAATCAGCAGACCCAGATGAGGTCATGGCAGATATGATGATGTTAGATGAGTTAGGGGACAAATGCCTCCAGAGAGTGTTCATAGCAGTATGGAGAAAGACATATAATAGATGACTGATAAACATTCTAGTGGCATTCACAGCTGAGGGCTATCAAATTCTGTCATGCAAAGTAGTCGAAAGTTAGATGAGATGAGCAGTTCAGATTCAGATCAGAATGTAATCCAATTGATCCAATGCTTTCACTGAGACAGGTATTCCCAGAAACCTTGGGAGAATTACTACAAGTTATGTGCAAGGTCCCAATGACAGAATTACAAATAGAGGGGTTCCCAGGGGAAGCGAGTGTACATTGGGGTTCAGCTCTGAGCACACTACTGCTCATACTGGTGATGGACTATATAAGCTGTCAGAGAGAACAGATCAACAAAGCTGTATGGATAAGACAGTTGCAATGACAACAAATGGGGTAAATCAGAAAAAGCTGGAAATTGAGATAGTATGGAAAATAGTGGAACAGGTTAGTAGTGTTACATTTCTAGGGGCTCCCCATTACGCTGTCGCAGACACAGGTTGTCGAATGCATCTTTGTTGAACTGAAAAGTATGTACCAACTGCAGACCAGATAAACGTTTTACAAAAAAACTTTACTTAATACAGTAAGCGCTTTCATGCAGACAGTCTCTGCACTTCTTCAGACAAGGTTGCAAACATGTGACATGCATTATATATACTTTACCTAAACTGTTAGTTAATTAAACAATTAAAACAATTAGTCTTATAGCAATCAAAGTTCCCTTACTTTCATATAAAAAATTACTAAAACCAAGTTTAAAATAAACTATACTGTTAAACAGAAAAAAGAATAATATTAATAATAATAATAATAATAATGATGATAATGCCAACAATAAATCTAACACCTACTCCTATATGGAATATTCATGTATTATTCCATTTATTACTATTATTTCAAGAAAAATAATTTTTTACCAGATATTTCCAAATAATTCTCTGACTTATAATTAGTTAAATTATCTGACTTATAAGTTAAAAAGGATCTGAGAGGTGGTCCTTGGAATTTGTTACTAGAAGAACAAGAGTTGCTATGGCAACTCAGGACAAATGCATATGTTTTCCCAGGCCTCAATGAAACTTGCTCAATTAAATGTCTTTTAAAACTTAGAGCTCTTCTGAGATAAAATATTTATTTAGTTGTTCTAAACGTTAGGTAAAATAATTAACTAATTATAAGTCAGAGAATTATTTGGAAATATCTGGTAAAAAATTATTTTTCTTGAAATAATAGTAATAAATGGAATAATACATGAATATTCCATATAGGAGTAGGTGTTGGATTTATTGTTGGCATTATCATCATTATTATTATTATTATTATTATTAATATTATTCTTTTTTCTGTTTAACAGTATAGTCTATTTTAAACTTGGTTTTAGTAATTTTTTATATGAAAGTAAGGGAACTTTGATTGTTATAAGACTAATTGTTTTAATTGTTTAATTAACTAACAATTTAGGTAAAGTATATATAATGCATGTCACATGTTTGCAACCTTGTCTGAAGAAGTGCGGAGACTGTCTGCATGAAAGCGCTTACTGTATTAAGTAAAGGTTTTTTGTAAAACGTTTATCTGGTCTGCAGTTGGTACCTACTTTTTTCGTTTATCCAGTTTGTTTTTGAGTTTTGTGGTTTAGAACTGAAAAGTATGTAAAGGCAAAATAGCGAAGCGGCCTTTCAGCACTGTAGTGCGATCTTGGAGTTGGTATATGTAAGTGTGGGGGGGGGGCTTTCGCTTACATGGGGTCTATTATGTGTTGTTTGCTCTTCTGAATGTGCAATATCATAATATAGACCTTTTCTGGGATGGGTGGTTGAGGATAAGGGAAATCTGAATGAAGAAGTAAAGGTTAGAACCAGAGGGGGTTGCAGCCAACAGACAGAGTGTGTCTGGGGTTGTATGTGAGTGAAGAATGCCAAAGAAGCTACAATGCGAGGTGTACAAAACAGTTGTTGCAACCAGTACTAACGCATAGTACAGAAACCTGGGCAGCAAAAGCAAAGCAGTTGAAGTAGCTAGAGGTGATGAAGATGAAATGCCTGAGATAGGTGGTAGGATACATACTGTGGAACAGGAGAAGAATGAAGACATCAGACCAGAAGCCCAAATAGCTGCAGTTACAAAGTCAAAAAGAATAGATTACAGTGATTTGGACATATGTGGAAAGCTAAAGACTATCATGTGAAGAAGATTTTGGGCAGACAGAAAGAAGGCAATAGGAAATTAAAAAAATGCAACAGTCAGGCATGACTGTCAAAGAAAGGAGGAACGAGGCATTGAATTGAGTGAAATGATGACAGCTGACACAACTCCTTTATCCCATGTAGAAAATGAGAAAAGGGGGGTTAAAAGCTGATTTAAGTATATTTTTCTCTGCACTTATTTAAGATTAGAAATTTGTAGAATATCGTTATATATAATATAATACAGGGAGATAATACTCCCTGTCTCTAGCTGCAGTTAGTTGCCTGAAGTGTGAAAAACTGTAGCCATCTGGCTAGATTGAAAGTTGTTAGAATGTTTTTGAAATTCTGTGTTACTTGACCTGAGGGGTTCTGCTTGCATTATAATCTGTGCTGGTTACATTTTTTAATCATTCTGCTCATCTTCCGGCTGGTTGGCTGCTGAGATTCACCTGCATAAATCAAGTGACAAAAGCTGATTTAAGTATACTTTTCTCAGCACTTATTTAAGATTAGAAAATTTGGTGACTTTGGAATTATCCACCCTGCTTTAAATCTGTTTTTGGACACTCCTAATGGGCCCATCTCATTTGCTCACTCAGCTGAGTACAGTGAGATCATATTTTGATTTCAGACACTCCTACTAGTCCCATCTTCTCTGCTGTTTACAGAGAGAGCACTTGGGAAGGACATCCCCTATAGCATTTTAATCTGCTCTGTTCCCTCCCTCTCCACAAAAATAAAAAAAAATACTTATAGTTTCCTGAGCTGCTCTTTCATAACTGTCTTCTGTCTTAATACCTTAATTTGTTGTGCTGTGTGCTTTTAAGTGTTCAAGTGCTCTTATATGATTTTTCATAAACTTGTTTTTGTCATTTTTAACTTATCTGCATTTATTTAAACTGTATTTGCCTTAATATTGCTACACACTCAAATGTGTTAGCTTGTATTGCATTTAAAGTGTTTTTGCTACTGTCATTAGCTCTTTCTTTCTAATACAGAGAGAACTTTTTGAGAAAGCCAGCCCACTTAACTAAAAAAAAAAAATTGTGTGTGTGTGTGTGTGTGTGTGTGTGTGTGTGTGTGTGTGTGTGTGTGTGTGTGTGTGTGTGTGTGTGTGTGTGTGTAAATTCCAAGCTTGTTTTCTGCCTTTCCTGTAAGTAGTCTAATCTAGATACAGATTTGCTGCATCCAGGACTGTTTGTAAGCTTCTGTGCCCCAAGCCTTTCTGTCTTGGAGGGAAGCCTTCTAGCTTATCAGTGGGAGTGGTAAACACTGGGTAGATTATCTACAGAAAGATCCATATGCAAATTCTTAGTTTTAGCACTTGAATTTGCTTATCCATGCTCAGCACTTGTTCAGAACTTGAAAAGCAGGAAAAATAGTCCCAAAACTAGGACACAAGCAAATAACAAATAAAATCCACGGCCACTGCACAACAAAAGCTGAAAATTTCAGCACTGTCCAAGATGGAATAATTCAAAGGCAGGACAACGAAGTAATCCACAGCAACAACAAGTCAGACTCTGATGATGCCTTGTAAGGTGAAAGTGCTAAGTCTGTAATAAATCTTTGTTGCTGTGGATTACTTCATTGTCCTGCCTTTGAATTATTCCATCTTGGACAGTGCTGGACTTTTTCAGAACTTGTTGTAAGCAGTAAATAAACTACAAATTACTACAACACTCACCCTTCCTCATTATCTGGAGGAAAACAGTTGTGGTACTTACTTTCCTCACTTGCTTAGAGATAAACTGCTCTTGTACTCACTTTCCTCACTTATCTAGAGGAAATATTTTTTTTTATTCAGGCATGTCCAAGGGTCAGCTCCCAGTGTTCTCTCCTGTCTACCTGATGAATCTGGGCATCTTGGGGAAATGTAGTAATTGCCTCATGTACACAGACAACCCTCTCCTCCTACCACCAAACACTACAACCTGTGAGAGATGCACTTATCTAGCCAAACTGAGGATAAAGCTCTCTCCAACCAAGGCTGAACTTGATAGTCAAGAGGAGAAAGTAAACACTTGTACTACACCACACTCATCACATAGTCCCACTAAATCTACACCACCAAAATCCACACATAGAAACACAAAAACATTCACTGAGGCTCTCAATAATAATCTGCTCAAGCAACAGAGACCTCCAAAGCAGAAATGCAAGCAACCTCCCACCACCAACACAACCCAAATGACACATAGCCCACAGACTCAGTGTGCCACTCAACCACAGCCCATAAGGCAAAACAACGTACCCAACACACTAGTCATAAGTGACTCTATAGTCAGGCACACTGATGTCCCACTCACCAGGCTGAACAAGGAGAAGGTCACTGTCAGCTGCCTGTTGGGTGCCAGGATCCACCACATAACCCATGCACTCAGGTCACTCCACAACAATTACAAATATGACTCAGTCATTGTCCATGTTGGTGTGAACAACCTGAGACATACTTCCCTGGACTACATGAAAAGAGACATGGAAAAACTCTCCAATCTTGTAGCCCAGGCAGGTATGACCCTAGCCCTGAGTAGCATCCTGCCATTGCCCAGAATGATACTGCAGTACAAGGACAAAATGATTGACTTCAACAATTGGCTAAGCTTCTGGTGTCATTCTAAGGGGATCCAGTATCTGTCTGTCTGGGATGATATGGTCGACAGACCACGATGCTTTGCCAGAGATGGGCTGCACCTGTCGCCCCTGGGATTCCAGATACTGGCAAAGGCTCTTGCCGCCCCTATAGTGCCTTTTTTAGTCAAGGTTCAAATGCAAATTCACCACCATAACAGGAACAGGCAAGCAAAAATTGAGGGTAATTCTACTCAATGCTAGAAGTCTAAATCTCAAAATGCACTCACTCGACGCACTCCTTAAAATGGAGAACATCGATGTCTGTGCAGTGACTGAGACCTGGTTCAAGGCTCTAGAGAGCACCTCTACATTACCAGGCTATAACTCATACCACACTTTTCGGCCATCAAACCTGGACCGGAACACCAAAGGCAGAGGTGTGTCCATATTCATTAAGGATATCCACACCTCCAGGCTAGTTACTCAGCATAATGCAGCCGAGGTTATCCAAGTGCAACTAACACTGGGCAAAACTGCAATCCAAATTGTAGCTTGCTACAGATTCCCCACCTTGCCCCAGGATTCCCACTCCTCTTTTCTTGATGTACTGGAAAATATTAGGGTTTAACCAAACACTCTAATAATGGGCGATTTCAACTACCCCACCATTAACTGGGAAAACTACTCATGTAACAACTCCTTCGCTCGGCGCTTTCTGGAATTCATTAATTCCAATGCCCTGGATCAACTTATCCACACTCCCACCAGGGGCAACAATATTCTAGACCTAGTCATTACCAACATGAGTGACCAGTATTCCACATGTGAAGTCAACTCCTCGTTGGTCAGATCTGTCCATAAGATCATCACCCTAGATATCCACATCCTGCTCCCACCTCTCATTAAGGAAACCACGGTAAACAATTTCAACAAAGCCAATTTCATGCTTAAGACAGAAGTGGTGAACTTCATGACACCCATGCAGATGGACAATACAGTTACGACTGCTGAATCCTACACAAATGCACTCTAGGTTCATAGGTTCATAGGTTCATAGGTTCATACTAGGCTATCTGCCCGAGGGCATTTACAAGCCTAGCCCATAGTTTTGTGGCTTACGCCACCCCTTTAGTATGGGGAACTATACCCATTATTTTGCTGTGCCTCTGTTGAGCTGTGACACTGAGGTAATCCCTGGGGTATATCTGCGATCTCCCATCCATTGGTCAAGATTTCTCTTGAACAAGGCCAGCGAGGTGCTCTGCCTCACATATACCGGGATTTTATTCCACAGCATAGGGAGTCTTTGGGTGATGAATCTATCCCTCCAGCACGTCCTATTAATAGCCGTGTCGAGGTTTAAGTCTCCCGCCCTTGTGGCTCTGACGGATCTAGATTTTTTGAGGTGAAGCATATTCATCAAATCTGGGTTTGACATGGCCTTGTATGTTAGGCAAAGGTCACCTCTGAGCAGCGGTGCGACTGAATAGAGCTGGAGTTCTTTCAGTCGGGCAGCATAGGACAGATGTTTGAGACCCTTTATCCTTTTGGTGAGGAACTTTGTGGCCTCTCCAGCTGCTGCAAGTGTCGGGTCAGATACATTCCGAATGGGGCATTGTACTCAATCATTGGTCTGATGAGTGATGAGTATAGGAGACTATGACCTCCCTTGATCTAGATGAGAATCCCTTCATGATAAGGTGGGCAATGTAGAAGGTCTTCCTAACTACTTTAGCTACATGGGTGTCGAATGACAGACTACTATCAACCTGGGTCCCCAGGTCCCTGATAACTTCTTCTGTACTCAGTGGATTGCCACCTATTTGGTAGCTAGGGGTAACCTTGTTTTTCCCGAAGGGTATGACTATGCATTTTTTGGCATTTAACTTTAGGCCATGGCTCTGGCACCAGTTATCCGTTTCTATGAGACCCTTCTGAAGGATATCTGTGTCAGATGTGTTTTCTATTATGGCGCCCAGTTTGCAGTCATCTGCAAACTTTGTCAGCCATAACCCTCCTGTGTTTGCTTGTACTTCGGAAAAGTAGATGCCAAACAAGAGTGGGCCCAGGACTGAGCCCTGTGGTACACCACTTGTGACAGGCTTTGAGTCTGACATGGCGCCAGCAACTCTGACCCTGTGGGTTCTGTCACTCAGCCAGTTTGCAACCCATCTTGTGATGTATGGGTTAACATTTAAGCTGATGAGTTTTTCAATGATACCCGAGTGGGGTATTGTATCAAAGGCCTTCGCCAGATCGAGGTAGGCTGTATGGACTGCCTTTCCTCATCAATGGCTTTGGTGACTGTTTCAAAAGTCAACCAAGTTTAGAAGGCATGATCTGCCTTTGACAAAGCCAAACTGGGATGGATCCAAAGTCTGCAAATTCCTATGTCTTTATTTATGAGGTCCATTATGATCCTCTCCATGGCTTTGCAGATAAGGCTTGTCAAGCTAATGGGCCGGTAATTTCCAGGGTCGGTGGAGGCACCGCCTTTGTGAAGTGGGACCACAGTTGCAGTGCGCCACTCCTGGGTACGATCCAGAGGTAAGACTATGATTAAACAGCTGTCCTAGCTGTGGGTTTAATTCCTCGTTGAGTTCGTGGAGCACACAGCCGGGGACACCATCAGGTCCCATGGATGCTGTGTTTTTGCTTTGGAGAGAGCAGTTCTCACTTGGGCGTTGGAGATGTTTGGGGGCTGCAATCGCTTGGTATAGATATCTCTCCTTTTGGGGAGGGGAGAAGTTTGCACTGAACCTGTCAGCCAGTATGTTGGCAATGTCTGTAGGATCAGTAATCTTCACATCATTTTGAACTAGTTCTGAGCATATCTGGGAGTTTCCTCCCAGGTTTCTAACATAGCTAAAGAAGGCCTTATGATTGTCTTTTGAGTCTTTAGCTATTTTTCTCTCAAAATTTGCTTTGGATGATTTTATGAGAGCTCTTAGTTTTTTACTTATAGTGATCAAGGGTGTCTTACCTTTTAAGGATTTTGCTCTATCTTGTAGTATCTATAAGCACTTACATGAGTGCATGGATCATGCTATCCTAAACAGAACCAAGATGCTATCCTCCAAAAAAAGGAAGACAATCTGGTGGTCTCCTGCCATAAACAAACTCTACAAGAGAAGGAAGAAATTGTTGCAAAAGAGAGTAAAATCCCATGAGTGGTGGAGCTCCCTGGTCAGCCTCGGCAAGAAGCTGAGATCCCTTATAAGACAGTCCAAAGCTACCTATGAAAACAAGATTGCCACTGATTCTAAGGACAGCCACAAAGCATTCTATAGCTATGTCAAGAATCTCAATGGCAACACCCAGATCTGCTCTGAGTTACAGCACAATGGCACAAAAATTGCAAAACCAACTGATATTGCCAACATCCTGGCAGATAAGTTCACTGCTAACTTTACCCCTCTCTCACCCCCTAAAGGGCCCATATCTATACTGGAAGAATGCAGAGTACCTGTAATCACAACTTCACAGGTAAAAGCAGCACTCTCTAAAGCCAAAAACACAGCATCCATGGGACCGGACAACATCTCAGGCTGCGTTTTACATGAACTTCAGAAAGAACTGGCTCCCCACCTAAGCACCATGTTCAATCACAGCCTCACGTCATGCTTTGTGCCCACTGAATGGCACATAGCAACAGTTATCCCACTCCACAAAGGGGGAGCCACCACGGATCCTGGGATCAATCGCCCTATTAGCCTGACAGCCTGGTCTACAAGGCCATGGAACGTATCGTCATGGAACTCGTAAACAAAGACATTGGTAACCTCCAAACTATGGATCCCACCCAGTTCAGGTTTGTGAAAGCAGATCATGCCTCCTGAACCTGATTGACTTCTTTGAGGCAGTCACCAAAGCCGTAGATGAGGGTAAGGTGGTTCACACAGCCTATCTTGACCTCGCCAAGGCCTTCGACCCCATCCCCCATTCTGGAATTATAGCTAAACTCACTAAACTAGGTATAAATCCCTATGTCACAAGATGGGTTGCTAACTGGCGCACTGACAGAACCCACACTGTAAAAGTTGCAGACTCCAAATCTGACTTCAAACCAGTGACAAGTGGAGTACCACAGGGTTCCATCCTGAGACCTCTCCTGTTTGGTATCTACTTCTCTGAAGTACAGGCTAACACAGAAGGCCTCTGGCTAATGATGTTCACAGATGACTGCAAACTAGGAGCTATAGTCGAGTCCCCAAATGATGTGGACACCCTACAGAGGGGCCTCACTGAGGCAGATGCCTGGTGTCAGAGCCATGGCCTCAAGCTCAATGCCAAAAAGTGCATTGTTATCCCCTTTGATAAAAACTCTGTACTCATGAACTACCACATAGGCAGCAGTTTTCTTAACACCGAATGTGTGATAAGAGACCTTGGGACCCAGGTGGACAGTAGTCTCTCCTTTAATAATCACATTGCTACAGTAGTCAGGAAATCCTTCTACATGGCACACCTCATTACAAAAGGGTTCTCATCCAGGAAAAAAGAGGTCATTGTTCCCCTCTACTCGACACTCATTAGACCCATTATAGAGTACAACGCCCCTTTTGGAATGTACCTCACAAGACATCTGCAGCAGCAGCTAGAAAGGTCACAGAAGTACCTCACAAAGAGAATTACTGGCCTCAAACTGATGCCCTACACTGATCATCTCAAAAAACTCCAACTTTACTCTGCAGCATATCGCCTACTCCAAGGTGATCTCTGCCTAACATATAAAGCTATGTCAAACCCAGAGCTGTTGGACATGCTACACTTAAAAAAATCCCAATCTCTCGGAGCTACACGCTCTAGGGACCTAAACCTTGTCACCACAATAAACAGGACTTGCTGGAGAGATAGATTCCTGTCCCAGAAACTTCCCATACCCTGTAACAGGCTACCCATCTATGTCAAGCAAAGTTCCTCATTAACACTCTTCAAGAAAAATCTTGATGAGTGGATGGGAAATAGGAAATACACCCCAGGGATCACTTCTGTGGCTCTGCTCGACAGGGGCACAGGAAATTAACTTTCTTGGGTTGGTGTAAGCTAGAGAACTTTGTTGGCTAGGCTTACTTAGGCCCTTGGGACAATAGCCCAGTACCCACCTATGAACCTATGATTATGACTGAGCTCTCACGGTAAAGAGGGTTAAAGCCCTCATGATGAGCCAAGTGACCTGAATTTGATTTAAAGTTCAGGTTCCTGTTGGAGTTGGCATGGGGGAAGAGAGTAATATAGCTTAGCCAGTGCACCTCTCTTCAGGAGGATGGTGTGGTGGGGTTGGTGCAGTGTACATGTCTGGGGTGCTCAATCCCATGACTGAATCCCTGGTGGAGACCAAAGAGCCATGAGAGCTGTGGCTTCAAAGAGAGCATGGCAATTTTCTTTGGTCCCCTCAAACCTTACAATTACTGGCCCATCCCCCAATACCCATATCTGCACTGGGTCTGCCAGCTACTCTACAACCCACCCCTGGAGCTGGTCATGGATCCTGAGAATGTCCTGGTGGCTCAGCTTGTCTGTAACTCCATCTGGAAGTATTTTTTTATCCACTCCCTTTTTCCACCACCACAATTCTTTATTACATCTGAGCATAGCTTACCTCTTCAGACCATGCCTCCCCTTAGGCTTATCAATGAATGCCCTCCCACCTTGGATGGGCATGTGCATCCCTTCCCTGCTACTCTGTCAGTTGCTAGGGTTGGCTGGGCTATAGTCAGGGCACCTTGGGGAGTGGGGCAGTCTTAAGCAGTTATGTCACATTCTGATATGTGTAACACACCTTCACTGATATCCATTGCATGCCCAACACTAGAGCAGATTACTGAGCATGTGGGGTTAAGAATTAAAAGTAAAAACTATTAGGAATTAAAAGTAACAATATACCTTGAGATAAATAATGACACTGCTCTGTCTGTTTGGATTTCACCCCTAGGATGAACAGATGAGCTATAGGGATCTCACCTCTTGGAGAGAGATGAATAGGTTAACTGAGGGACTGAAGACAGGACACCTGATCATCTCTGAGTGCCAGAGCAAAAATTCACGAGTAGACAGCCCTTGGTGGTAATGTAGGATGGGATTTGGGTTAGCACTAGAAAATAGGTTACTTTCAGATTAACTGCTTTATATTCTATTTGTCCTTTTTAGGCATGAATCTCAAAATGTATGAGGTTCAGAAACTAGTTGTCAGTGTCAGCCTTATACAGTTTGTAAAAACATTTCATCTGAATAATGAAAAAGGGCAGGACAAATATATTTTTATAATGTATTATTTGGTTTAATAAGCTTGTGCTGTCACCAAAATATCTTAGTTTCTGTTGAGCAATCAGAATTGCAAGTTGCTGTCTTTTCAGAATATCTTTCAGGTTATTGATTCAATTACCAGATGTTCAATTCCACTAACCTTCAAAATTTAGTGACACATCTTAAAGGCTTCTATTTTTCTGCTTTCTTCCATCATGAGTGTCCATCTCTCACATCCATGCATTACAACTGACCAGACTAATGATTTGAGCAGTCTCGGTTTGTTATCTTTCTTCAGACAGAAATCTTTCCGCAGCTGGGTGAGCAATTTGATGTTTGACCTTGCTGAACCTAAACTGGCCAGTTTTCTTTTCTACAGTCATTGTGTTGGTTTATGTTGACCCTAAGTATTTAAAAGTACTCATTTGCTCAAGATGTGTTCAATGACGGTAAAGAGGGTTAAAGCCCTCATGATGTGTTGAAGATTTAATTTTGTCATTGTACTGCCATGTTTTTGTCTCTTGAGGGTTGTATAATTTATCTACTAGCTGTTGTTAGTCATCTGATGATGATGATGATGATGATGATGCAGTGAGGGCAAGGTTATCTGCACAGAGTACATTTCCTTCCATTTATTTGAAAAATCGATGTATCCAATTCATCCACAGAATTTCTCATCACTTCTCCATTATACAAGTCAAATAATGTAGGCAAAATTAAGCACTCTTACTCAACTCCTTTTTCATTTGAAGGGATTCTGAAAGAGGACACTGTACTCTAAAAGATGCATGTCAAAGGTTTTCATAAGTCAGACATATTGTTGTTAATATCCATATGTTTTAATGCCTTCTACAATTTACAATGATTCACATAATCAAAGGCTTTCTTGTAAACAGCAAATGATATTTGGAGAGGTTGGCTGAATTCTCTTATTTTCTCAATGATCATGTTGAAGGATAAACATTTGGTGTCTAGTGTCAAAACTCTTCCTGAATCCTTCTTTTCTTTGGCTGGCTCTCATTCTACTCATGATGCAATCAATGCACTTGAGAAGGACTCACAATAATATTTTGCTGGCATGAGTGATTAGTAATATGGTTTGTTGCTCCCCATCTTTTTTGGATCAGTAGAAACACTGAGTAAAGGCAGTCCTTCAGCCATTGTTTGGTCTGACCAAAAAACCAGGAACCAGAGCAAAAACTCAAAACAGTAAATCCACCGAACCACCAACGAATGGAGCAGTACAACAGTAGACCAATATAACGTTTTATTGACAAAAATCCTGAAGTCTGATAAAATCTTTTGAGACATGCTGATGAATGCACTTAATTTTTGTCAATAAAGCTTTATATTGGTCTTTTATTGTGCTGTTCCATTCATTGGTGGATTTACTGTTTTGAGGTTTGTTTTCATTATTTTGTCTGGAGGATCTTATCACAGACGATGATTACGAAATCCACTGTCACCTCCAGCCTTAATCAGTCAGCAGGAAAGTTATCATCTCCAGATGTCTTCTACCTTTAAGGGTGTCTAATGACATATATTCATAGGTTCCTAGGTCATTACTAGGCTAACAACCACTAGGGCCTTTATAAGAATAGTCATGCCCGCAAGTACTGTGGGCATCTATTAGGAGGGAGTATGTTAGGTAAGAGGTGGCTAGGGGATTTGTGGAGGAGGCACAGAATGAAATTCATTGTTCAGTATCATAGGTTCTAATTCATTCAAAGGTTCATAGAAATCCTCTTCTTCAGACATAACTCTTCTGTACACTCCTTTCAGCATCCAGTGATGTCATCTAGTTTACTCAGTAATCTTCCATTACCATCTTTGCTCAAAAACTGAATGACTAAGGCTGGAGATGACAGTAGATTTCTTAACAGTATCATATTCTTTATGTATATTGATGTTTATCTGCCTATATTCAGCCTCTGCATAATACTTGCCTTTGCACTAATGAATCAACATTTCAGCATTGTTTTACATATTCTGGTACCCAATGTTTAAATGTCTTTAAGCTCCTTCTTACCTCCATTAATTGTTCTCATTCCTGCAAAATCTCAGGTTTGCTGGTGTATGCCCTAGTCATCTCAATAAGTCTGTAAGCCATCTTCTGTAATGGTCTTGAAATCCCACCATTGTGCTTCAACTTCTCTCCTTTTATCTTCCAATAATCTTAATATCTCTATCCTATTTATTAACTTCCAAAATAAATGCAACTTAAGTTGCATCCAGTACTAGTTTTTCCAAGTATGAGCCTGAGCTTGAATGAATATCAGATAAAAGTAAGTCAAATCTGGATAACAACTGTGGCATCAATGTGCGGCTCAGAGCAAACCAGCCAAATAAATTATCGAGCCATGCTTTGCAGCATAATATAAAACAGTAGGTTTAAAGACAACCAACCATGCAAAAACCATCAGTATCAACACATACAGCAAGTAGATACCCAAAACCCTAGCAGTTTTCTTTGTCTTACAAGCAAAGCCAGCAAAATATGTTCTAAACGGACAAAACTTTTACACAAATATGGTGTAGTAATAGATTAGCAGTAGTTACACTTATATATCACACATGGCAATAGATCATAACACTGGTAGGGCCTGGAGCAGGAAGACACTCAGAGCATTAGCAATTTTGCTTCTCTCACAAGTAAAACAGCAAAAAGTGCTCTAAATAAAAAAACTCTGGAACAAATAAGGAATAGTAGCAGATTAGCAATATTTGTCCTCAAATAAAATATATATGACAATTCAAAAGCTCACTTCTCTGGTGTCACTGGGTAGAACTGATCAGTTAATGCAGCAGGCTGATGCAAGACTGTCTTCTGTCATGGTTGAAATCTCTTTCCTATTGCACAGCTTCAAGTCCAGTGGAGGCATACACACCAGCTCAAGAGATCTAAATCTATTTTGCAACATAAATAAATGATAAATAAATAAACAAATAAATAATGAATACATAGCTAACCTACTGGCCAATAAATTCAGTTCTAATTTTATCCCTCTCTCTCCCCTCTTTCTGTCCCTCAAGCTATACCTGAAAATGTCACCCCACCCCAATATCACAAAGACCAAGGCCTAAAAGTGCTATCAAAAGCTACAAATACTGGTCCTGACAATATCCCTGGATGTATTTTAAAAAAACATGAAGCATGACTTAGCCACAGCCCTAGCAACACTGTTCAATCTCAGCCTACATACAGGTTTTGTACCAAGAGACTGGAGAAGAACTATGGTCATTCTCCTGCATAAAGGAGGACCTTCACAGTCCCAGACAATTACAGACCCAATATTTTGACTAGGCTCATATACAAAGCCATAGAAACACTTATGGAATTAATCAATCAGGATATAAGGAACCTACAGACACAGTTTGGATTTGTTAAGGGCAGGTCATGCTTACTTAACCTGGTGGACCTTTTAAAAGATCACCAAAGCAAATGATAAAGGTGAAACAGTGCCCACCACATACCTCAACCTGTCCAAAGCTTTTGACACAATTCCCCACTCAGGCATAGTAGAAAAGGTAAATATACTAGGAATAACCCCCTCTGTTATACACTGGGATGCTAACTGGCTCACAGATTGGATGCAAATAATCACAATAGGGGAAGCTATCTACACAAAGAGACCAGTCACCAGTGCAGTCCCCCGGGGTTCTGTGCTGGGTTCTTTCCTATCTGGCAGCAGTACTAAAGGGCATTGGCTGATTAAGCTTGATTAAGTTTGCAGATGACTGCAAGCTAGGAGTAGTCACTGAATCCTCAAATGACTTAGCCAGCCTGCAGGAAGGTTTGTCTCAAATAAATAACTGTTGTCAAAATCATTGTCTAAAACTCAGTGCCAACAATGACAATGATTACTGCATCCATTGGAAAGTCATCTACTCAGAGAACCACATCGCTGACAATATGTCCCTAAGAGTTGACCCAGTTGTTCAGGATTTGGGAATGTTTGTGTGCAGTGACTTAACTTTTGACCAACGTGAGTGTATTTTAAAAATGTCTTGCTATATTGCACAGCTTATAAACAAAGGAATTGTATCTAGATCTGTAAATGTCATTGTCCCCCTTTACTCAGCCCTCATTTGGCCAATCATTGAATATAATGCCCCCTTTGGCATGTATCTGTCCTTTACTCAGCCCTCATTTGGCCAGTCATTGAATATAATGCCCCCTTTGGCATGTATCTATCCAGACACGTGCAACAACTATAACATCCACAAAGATACCTTACTAAAGGGATACAAGGCTTAAACAACATGTCCTTCATGCACCGACTGAAAGCCCTGTCACTATACTCAATATCCTACAGACTGTAAAAAAGTGACCTGCGTCTGACATGGAAAGCATCCTCTGGCCCATTACTGATGGATTTACTGCACATGAACAAGTCAAATGGCATCAGAAATACTTGGTCTAGGGATCTAAACCTCTTCTCCAGCATGAACAGAATTTTTTTGATTGACAGACATGTTTCACAGAAGATACCACTGCTATGAAACAGACTCCCCATTCACATAAAACAAAGTTAATTTTCAAGTGCAACTTAGATCTATGTGTGAGAAGCAGAAAAAATACTTTAGGACTGCCTCCTGTACTACTAATGGACAGCTGCAGCTCCTACATGCTTTACCATGCATGTATCCCATCAAATTATCTATGGTATAATTCTCAGTAGTAGTAATATATAATTATTGACCATGGAATGGGTAAGGATGATCTATAGCCAAATGGGATAGGTTATTTTGAGCAAAAAAAGGAAAATTATCTAGGCTGAAAATGTCCGGCAAAGGCAGTAGCTTAGTACCTACCTCTGAGCCTATGAACTTATGAACTTATAAATAAAACATGTTAGAGGAATGGGTATGTATCACAGAGAATACCACTTCTTCAGAATCATCTTCCTCTACACATAAAGCAAAGTACTTCTATTGGACTAAATAGGTAAGTACTAGGCTAGCTTCCCCTGTGGTCCATTTTAAGTTTATCCGATATCTATTACACAGGTGAAAATCACTGTAAGGTAAACAAAGTAACCATCACACTGATCCCCAAACTGGATAATCTCTAATTTGGATGAATGAATGGGTAATCTCAAAATCACATCTTGTTTAGTACCCTAGTCTAGCATAGATAGGGGCAACATGTATATGTTCTCCTCATCTCTGGGTTATTTGTACTTTAAAAATTAGGGTTAAAATCTTCATGAGAATGTATGGCTAGGCTTCTACTGATCATCACAGCATAGTATGTACCTGTAAATCTGGAACTGGTAGAAAATGCAATCATGTACAACCCTTCATTTCTATGAAACTACCCACCTTGGTGGATTTGAGAATGTTAATTCACTTTTACTATGCATAATGCCTTAGTGGTATTTCTAGTTCATCATATATTTGCTTTGCATTAGTAACAGCAATCATCAGACTTTGACTTGCCCGAGTATTCACTAACTCTGTGTACAAGTCAGACTGAAGCTAATTCTATTGGCTGTCCATGCTTAATGAACAGCATTGTTAATCAAATACGCATGAAGCCAAGGCTCACAACATGATGAACTTCTCCAGCTGAAGCACACAACACAGGCTGAAAGCTACATCACTGTAAGGAAGTACTCAACCTATCTGTGTACATAATGTAAACAAAGTAGTGTACACAAAACACTAGATCTAGAAGTGAGTGTGCATGCATGACACAGCAATAACATGTAGGTAAATGAGAAGCATAAGCAAGGGGAACCCTAGCAACATGTGGACAAGGAAGGTTTATACCATTACATTAATTTTCACATTAACAACCAGTCATTACATGTTCAGAAGGAAAATGTGTTATTGGAAAAGACATGCACTTAATAAAAAGTTCAAACTTCACATGGGCACATGTATCAGTGGAAAAACAATTACATAAATGTATGGGCAAATGCAAAATGCTATGGAACACTTGTACATAGTGCTACTAAAAGTTGTGAAAGTGGAAACAGTCAGAGTTTGGACAGCAGCATGCAAGCTGTGAAGCATAGGAAGTAAGATACAGAACAGATCAAAATCATAATACATTGCAATCATCAAGGATATGCCATGGAAACACAAATGTTATATGAAACAGAACGTTGTTATGATGCATAAATTGTTATAGGTTCATAGGTTCATACTAGGCTATCTGCCCAAGGGCATTTATAAGCCTAGCCCATAGTTATGTGGCTTTCGCCACCCCTTTAGTTTGAATAAAAACTATGCCTATCATTTTTCTGTGCCTCTGTCAAGCAGTGACACTGAAGTAATCCCTGGGGTATATCTGCGATCTCCCATCCATTGGTCAAGATTCCTCTTGAACAAGGCCAGCGAGGTGCTCTGCCTCACATGTACCGGGATTTTGTTCCACAGCATAGGGAGTCTCTGGGTGATGAATCTGTCCCTCCAGCACGTTCTATTTATAACCGTGTCAAGGTTTAAGTCTCCCGCCCTTGTGGTTCTGAGGGATCTAGATTTTTGAGGTGAAGCATATTCATCAAATCTGGGTTTGACATGGCCTTATATGTCAGGCACAGGTCACCTCTGAGCAAGCGGTATGAGACTGAATAGAGCTGGAGTTCTTTCAGTCGGGCAGCATAAGACATATTTTTGAGACCCTTTATCCTTTTGGTGAGGAACTTTTGGGGCCTTTCAAGCTGCAGCAGGTGTCTGGTCAGATACATTCGAACGGGCATTGTACTCAATCATAGGTCTAATGAGTGATGAGTACAGGGGACGATGACCTCCCTTGATCTAGATGTGAATCCCTTCATGATCAGGTGGGCGATATAGAAGGTTTTCCTAACTACTTTAGCAACATGAGTGTCAAACGAAAGGCTACTGTCAACTTGGGTCCCCAGATCCCTGATGACTTTTTCTGTGCTCAGTGGATTGCCACCTATATGGTAGCTAGGGGTAACCTTGTTTTTCCCGAAGGGTATGACTATGCATTTTTTGGCGTTTAACTTCAGGCCATGGCTCTGGCACCAGTTATCCATTTCTGTGAGGCCCTTCTGGAGGATATCTGTGTCAGATGTGTTTTCGACTATGGCGCCAGTTTGCAGTCATCTGCAAACTTTGTCAGCCATAACCCTCCTGTGTTTGCTTGTACTTCAGAAAAGTAGATGCCAAACAAGAGTGGACCCAGGACTGAGCCCTGTGGGACACCACTTGTGACAGGCTTTGAGTCTGACATGGCTCCAGCAACTCTGACCCTGTGGGTTCTGTCACTTAGCCAGTTTGCAACCCATCTTGTGATGTATGGGTTTACATTCAAGCTGATGAGTTTTTCGATGATACCTGAGTGGGGTATTGTGTCAAGGCCTT
Organism: Protopterus annectens; assembly: GCF_019279795.1. Taxonomy (NCBI): domain Eukaryota; kingdom Metazoa; phylum Chordata; order Ceratodontiformes; family Protopteridae; genus Protopterus; species Protopterus annectens. The sequence goes on along the minus strand of NC_056726.1, from coordinate 1,155,866,254 downwards.
TGCCAGGTCGAGGTAGGCTGTATGGACTGCCTTTCCCTCATCAATGGCCTTGGTGACTGTCTCGAAAAAGTCAACCAAGTTTAAGAGGCAGGATCTGCCTTTGACAAAGCCAAACTGGGTTGGATCCAAAGTCTGCAAGTTCCCTATGTCTTTATTTATGAGTTCCATTATGATCCTCTCCATGGCTTTGCAGATAAGGCTTGTCAAGCTAATGGGGCGGTAATTTCCAGGGTCTGTGAAGGCACCGCCCTTATGAAGTGGGATCACAGTCGCCGTGCGCCACTCCTTGGGTACGTATCCTGAGGTGAGGCTAAGATTAAACAGCTGTCCTAACTGTGGGTTTAATTCCTCGTTGAGTACATGAAGCACACAGCCGGGGACACCATCCGGTCCCATGGATGTTGTGTTTTTTGCCTTAGTGAGGGCAGTTCTCACCTGGGCGTTGGAGATGTTTGGGGGGCTACAATCCTCTGGAATAGATATCTCTCCTTTTGGGGAGGGGAGAAGTTTGCACTGAACCTGTCAGCCAGTATGTTAGCAATGTGTGTAGGTTCAGTAATTTTCACATCATTTTGAACTAATTCTGAGCATATCTGGGAGTTTCCTCCTAGGTTTCTAACATAGCTAAAGAAGGCCTTATGATTGTCTTTAGAGTCCTTGGCGATTTTTCTCTCAAAATTTGCCTTGGATGATTTTATGAGAGCTCTTAGTTTTTACTTATAATGATCAAAGGTGTCTTACCTTTCAAGGATTTTGCTCTATCTTGTAGTAGCTTCCTCCTTTTGTTGTAGAGCTTGTTTATGGCTGGGGTCCACTAGACTGGACGCTTGCCTTTGGTACAGAGAGTCTTAGTTTTGTTTGGGATTGCCTGATCCATGCAGTCCTGTAGGTGCTGGTAGAAGGCATTTGTAAGTGATTCAGCGGTTTGAGTAATGTTTACCACTGGCTCAGGGGCCTTAAAGGAGACCACACTAGTTTTTAGAAGTGTGAAATCGGCTTTTGAGAAGTTTTTCACTGTGGTCTTTTTGTTTCAGGTGGCGGGATGAGGACCTCCAGCGAGATTAGTTTATGATCTGATCTCACCAGTGAGGGGTATATTTCCGGTGTTGAACATTTTGATCCCATGTTCGTGATGATGAGATCAAGTATGTTTTCTCCTCTTGTGGGGATGGTGACTAGTTGTTCCATGGCATTTGAGTTTATGAACTCCAGGAATCTTTGGGTTAGAGTGTTCGGGCTTGAGTAGTGTTCCCAGTCTATATTAGGGTAGTTGAAGTCACCTAGTATGATGGTGTTTGGAGATACATTTATCCTCCAATGTTTTCAGGAAGGCCATGTGAGGTTCCTGAGTTTGAGAGGGTGGCCTGTAACATGCTACAAATTGCAGAGCAGTCTTGCCTATGGTTAATTGCACCTGGATGGTCTCCGATGCATCATGCATTGCCACCAACCTTGAGGTGTGGGTGTCCTTTATGAATATGGACACCCCCCCTCCTTTCTTTGTGTTGTCCGGATTTTGGGGCCGGAACGCATGATATGAGGTGAAACCTGTTAGTGCTGGGGTGCTCTCAGGAGCCTTGAACCAGGTTTCTGTCACAGCACAGACATCGATGTTCTCCATATTGAGAAGTGCCTCGAGTGCGTGCATCTTGAGAGTGAGACTTCTGGCATTGAGCAGCATTACCCTTAGTTTTTTTCCTTTTTGGTGTTCTAGGGTGGTAGGTTTAGAATTTGAGCCTTGCCTAAAAAAGGCACTATGGGGGTGGCAAGAGCCTTTGCCAATATCCGGAAGCCCAGGGGTGACAGGTGCAAGCCGTCCCTTGTGAAGCAGCGTGGCTTGTAGATGTGTAAACCTTAATAGATGAGATGTGTGGACACTTAAGATGTAGGACATGTCATGAAACTTGTACTAACATGGAAATCTTGCTAGAAGAAATTTATATGGAAGTTCACTAGCAGTCTTTAAGTATCTGTATGAATATGGACATGATTACAATGTGAGAGAAGACCATCTATGACAGTGTCACATCCAAGGGGAAGTAATCACAACAGATGTGTGGATTAACTTATTATTCAATAGCAACAAATGCTTTGTACACTGTTTCAATGTAAACCAGATGGCAGTGGAAAGCCAGGTTACCTATCTAGCAATCACAGTACGTGTATTAGCTCATGTTCCCACACGAAAAGTGATAAAGTACACACCTAAATGATTTTTGACAACATTTTGGAAAATGAATACTGAACTGGGCATTGTGCAACAAATAGTAACACCTGGATCACAAGACTCGACACACCTCACATACAGTTGCAACATCAGTTCAGGTTGTCAGTGGAAAGCACTAGACTTGACACAAAACATTTGTTGACAGGACTATACACTGTCAGTGCCCCACATGCATTGTCCACACTCCCCATTGATTCACAGTCAGCAGATCTATGCTGCTGAAGACAAATTCTCATAATTTTTTGCCACAAAATGAGTAATGACAATAATGAATCCCCACCCCTACATATAGGCCACCTTAAAAGGAATGGATCACATGGGGGATCAAAGAACTGCTCCTGTGAAAGTGTTACCACTACATACCATTGTACACATCTTCTGTTGATTAAGCCATTATTGCCGGTCACCACTTCATTTTGAACACAGTAATGCAAGTTACACAGTACTAAACATCAGTCATCTACAACAATATTCTCTTTACCTATGCAATAACTGATGGCACCACACAGGAAATCATATCATAGCTATCAGAAGGCACACACTTGAAGGAAAAAATTGAGCAAGATATTGGAATGTCAAAAGATAAAAAAAAAACACCTGAGTGAGCAGAAACCATCTTCCTATATTAGTGTCAACCATGAGTTGAATTGTACGCAATCATATCTGCTAAGTAAGTCAGACATGCTTAAGAACAGTTTTTCATGATTTTTTTTTCTTTACACACTGTTGGATTTGAATACCTTTCTACGTAACTCATACCAATTTTGCTCATGTACACTAACAGATGAAGTCATATTTGGTAGCACATGTCATACTACTTACACTCTGTAAGATTCAAACACCTACCTACCCAAGCCTACAGTCTCTGGGTTCTGCAAAACTTGCTGGCACAACAGAAGAAGCCTTTTCACAGTGCTTAGAATGCAAACATTAGAATGGATATTTTGAGCAGAGTGTTTGAATACATATGGTGTCATTAAAAATAAAGAATTAGATTGTTAACACCCTTACCTGTGGTAATGTTACACATGAGTATTACACATCACATCTCTTGAGTAACACATTCATGTCTTATCACTCACTTACACATTTCCATACTTGAACTCCTGCCGACCTAAGTTGACATTCTGTAGAACTGTGTATTAACCTCTGACGGCACAGAAGAAATCATATCCCAGTTGTAACACAACACATGCTTGAAGGGAGAACTTAAGAGCTCTGTTTGAATGCATATGGAATCCATAAAAGGGAGTCCAAAACTTGGGTTTTCTATCACATAAAATGAATATTTCCACTAAGTGGAACTGTACACATCATATTTCTTGGAGAGGGCCACTCCTGCCTGCTAGCATATTTTCACACATTCCCAGTAGTTATACTTTGACAGAATTAAGCACCTGTTTATTTAAGTACATGTTCTAAAAAACTGCCCATTAACAGCTAATGCCACAGAAAAAGTTGTATCATAGCTGGCAGAAAGCACACACTAGCAGGGATAATTTGAGTTGTATGTTTGACTGGATATGTTTTCTCCAAACAGGGGTTTGAGGTATTAAAATCCTCTCACCACTGTTACCACTAGGTTGAATTATCCATATCATATCTGTTGATTAAGCTAGTCCTGCTTGTCAATGTGCTGTTACATACGCATACTAGTTACAAAATTGTTGGATTCATACACCTGCCAATCTAAATCAATGTTCTCTAGAACTGTGTGGTAACCACTCACACCACAGAAGAAATCTTACCACAAGCATCAGAAAACACACATTTGAAGTGTCAGACTGAGAAGTGTGTTGCAACACATGTATTTCCATAAAAGGCAGTACAAGATTTGATGAATCCCTCTCGCTTTGTAAATGCTACTACTAAGAGGAATTGTGCACATCTGATCTGCAGGATGAGTCAGTCTAGTGGGTGACTGTTTCATGACACACCCATACTAATTACACATTGCTGGATTTGAATGCCTGCCTATCTAAACCCACATTTTGTAGAACTGTATTATTTATTGCTGCCACAGCAGAAGTCTTATTATAAAAAACAGACAGCACACATTTAGTGCATCTGCCTGAGAATTGTGCTGCAACGCATGTGCTTTCCAAGGTCTATTTCTAAATTTTAAAGTTTCAAAACTTCAAATTTCTCATGGTCAAGACCAGAAGATTAAAGTTTTGAAACTTTGAACCATTTAAATTGAGATCAATGTATAGCATGGAATGGTATCATTAACATTTTTTTCACTGTTGTTTGATCTCAGAGTTGGTCTATTTAATTAGAAGGGGGTCTGGAGGGTGCTTTGCAAAAACATAAAAAAAAAGATTTTTTGTTTTTTTATTTTTTTTTATTTATATTTTGAAGTTTCAAAACTTCCATCTTATGTTTCAACCTTAAGAAATTTGAAGTTTTAAAACTTCAAAATTTAGAAGTAGACCTGTTTTTCCTTAAAGGAAGTACATAACTTGGAGGACTCTCTCTCTCTGAAAATATTACCACTATGTGAAATTGTACCATCATATCTGTTGGATGAGCCATTCCTGCTCATTACTATTTCCTAACACACTCACACTAGTTATACATAACTGAATTTGAACATCTGACTTTTTAAGTCTACATTCTATACAACTGTGTATTTACCACTATTGCTACAGAAGAAACCATATTGCAAATGTCACACAGCATGTAGTTGTAGATTACACAACAATATGTTTGGGGGATGGACAATGTCATTTTCAAACAGACAACTTCCATGTGTTGATCACAGCTCATAACATACTGCAGAAATAGTTCACACATCACATAATTCATATTATTTCCTACGCAAAGAATGTTGTATATGTGTGTAACAGTAAGGTGTTTGAACAGGTAGGTGTTGGGTGACAAAGACAAATGTCACACAGTGGAGTGCCACCCATTCAGTCCTGACTGTTAATCTCCAGATCATTGCAGGTAAGTCTTGTATTTATGTGTGCATCAGTGACAAGTCTCTGTGATGTATATACAATGTACAAGGTAATTACAAGGCATGCATGCAGAACATATATTGCACTCATTAATACATGTAGGCAGATATGTTTGTAATTGTATTAGCTCAATGGAAATCACTTGGAAGGGAAATGTGAGACATTGGCACACTCATTTGCATACAGCAGTACAGCAACTGCATTACAATGAACTCCTTATGTCTCACATAGAATAAGACAGTAAAGGCTACACAACTAACAGAGACCATTGACATTATGTCAGTCTGTCAGAACTAAGCACTGAAGTTACTGATTTTCACAACTGATGGCAAAATATTACAGTACATGTATGTATTTTTTATTTTTCTCATATAAGATTAAAATAGCAGTAGGCTTTGCTGATTGATGCCAAGCATTACACAGATACTGTTTGCAGAAATATAATTTCTGTTTATAGGCCATTTTAGGTCATGTGTGTGTGTTGTGTGACTCTTTTTTTTACTAGATGTAAATTGTGAAATGGGGTTTTAAATTTGTATACTATAGAAAACATTTTAAAAATTTGTACATTCAAATACCTGCCACTCTCACTTAACATTCTACAGACCTGCACACACACACTGAGTACATCATAGAAAATTCACATTATATTTAGCAGATGTCATACAGTTATAGGGGACATTAGTAAATGTAAGCAGGAAGAGAAATTAATGTGTGGATCAGATTTCACAACAGTAGTGATAATTGCAACATCCCATCAGGAGTATATTCAACCCTCAAGCTTGTTATACACATAATGTCTGTCACCTCATACTGACATCAGTATTGTAGCAGGGTTAAGAAAAGTTGCACAAGGAGATTCATTTGAATGCAGCCAAATACAAAATTGGATCAGTTTATGCCACAGGACATGAAGTGACAGGTACTGTTACAGACATATGGGTAGTGATGCCACTTGATGCAAAGCCTTGAACAAATGCTGAATATACAAATATACATTTTTGTGTATGAGACATCTCTGGCCATGTGTGTGTGTGGTGTGTGGATCTATTTTTTGACAAGATTAAAGGAGTAAAATGGGGTTGATAGGACTGTGATGAAAATGAAGAGCAAGCAGAGGAAAGAACATTAGGGGAATAATTAAGGAATATGCAGGACAGAGATGGAAGAGTATCATAGCTCCACTTATTCACAAAGAAACACTGTATTTGTACAAAGAATTTGAGAAATATGGATAGTCACATAATCAAGAATGTGTGACAATACATTGTTGATGTTGTTTGATCAATTTGACCAATTGAATATGTCATACACATACATATGCAAATTGGAAAGTTATGAAGGGTGTGTACTTTTTTGTGGGACAAGAGCCATTTTGTGACAAGTCAAAGTACAAGGGCTCATGTAAAGAATGTGCCTTTTTCATAGGTGCCAGAACCATAAAGCAAGGGGGAGGGACCACCCCCCGCTTTTACAGCTGCAAGACCATGAAGTTTTCCTTTAACGAGGACACTAACATGAATTTAAACAAAAATGCGCAGTAAATTCACCCACAGTAGCTATGAAGGCAGGCTCCTGTTTTACTTAGGTAAGAAGTTCTTTGATTTACTTAGCTGTGAATGCTCCATTTTACCTGGCTATGAAGGTTCCAGTGTGTGTGTGTGTGTGTGTGTGTGTGTGTGTGTGTGTGTGTGTGTGTGTGTGTGTGTGTGTGTGTGTGTATGTGTGTTTGTGTGTGAATGCCCCAGTTAGGTATAACTGCTGGTTATTGTTACTCAGGCTCAAACTCTGCACCTTAGCTACAAGAAACAAGAGCCTTAGGGAGAACTTAAGAGCTCTGTTTGAATGCATATGGAATCCATAAAAGGGAGTCCAAAACTTGGGTTTTCTATCACATAAAATGAATATTTCCACTAAGTGGAACTGTACACATCATATTTCTTGGAGAGGGCCACTCCTGCCTGCTAGCATATTTTCACACATTCCCAGTAGTTATACTTTGACAGAATTAAGCACCTGTTTATTTAAGTACATGTTCTAAAAAACTGCCCATTAACAGCTAATGCCACAGAAAAAGTTGTATCATAGCTGGCAGAAAGCACACACTAGCAGGGATAATTTGAGTTGTATGTTTGACTGGATATGTTTTCTCCAAACAGGGGTTTGAGGTATTAAAATCCTCTCACCACTGTTACCACTAGGTTGAATTATCCATATCATATCTGTTGATTAAGCTAGTCCTGCTTGTCAATGTGCTGTTACATATGCATACTAGTTACAAAATTGCTGGATTCATACACCTGCCAATCTAAATCAATGTTCTCTAGAACTGTGTGGTAACCACTCACACCACAGAAGAAATCTTACCACAAGCATCAGAAAACACACATTTGAAGTGTCAGACTGAGAAGTGTGTTGCAACACACGTATTTCCATAAAAGGCAGTACAAGATTTGATGAATCCCTCTCGCTTTGTAAATGCTACTACTAAGAGGAATTGTGCACATCTGATCTGCAGGATGAGTCAGTCTAGTGGGTGACTGTTTCCTGACACACTCATACTAATTACACATTGCTGGATTTGAATGCCTGCCTATCTAAACCCACATTTTGTAGAACTGTATTATTTATTGCTGCCACAGCAGAAGTCTTATTATAAAAAACAGACAGCACACATTTAGTGCATCTGCCTGAGAATTGTGCTGCAATGCATGTGCTTTCCAAGGTCTATTTCTAAATTTTAAAGTTTCAAAACTTCAAATTTCTCATGGTCAAGACCAGAAGATTAAAGTTTTGAAACTTTGAACCATTTAAATTGAGATCAATGTACAGCATGGAATGGTATCATTAACATTTTTTTCACTGTTGTTTGATCTCAGAGTTGGTCTATTTAACTAGAAGGGGGTCTGGATGGTGCTTTGCAAAAACATAAAAAAAAGATTTTTTGTTTTTTTATTTTTTTTATTTATATTTTGAAGTTTCAAAACTTCCATCTTATGTTTCAACCTTAAGAAATTTGAAGTTTTAAAACTTCAAAATTTAGAAGTAGACCTGTTTGAATCAGATATTAAAAGCAATTGATATAACTAGGAAATCAGTTTCTTTTCAAAAACTGATGTACACGCAATTGATGATTTGGAACAATGCATATTACACACATCTTAGATTACATAAATTTAACCCTAGGAATTCTCCAATTTGTCCATACTGTGCAGATCAAACAGCGGATCTTCTTCATATGTTCTGGAGTTGTAAATGCGTATATAAACTTTGGAACTCTCTTAAAGTACAACTGCAAAAGATGTGTTATCAAAGTTCTACACTGTCATGGGAATTTATGATTCTACACATTCCTCCAAGAGAGCTTTCCAGATCGCAAACTATTATTTGTATGAATATTTTTTTGATGATGAAACTCTATATAGCCACAAATTGGCTAGAACCACATAAGACATCATGGAATAATTTTAAACTTGTGGCTATAAAGCATATACTAGCACATAAATTACTTCTGAAACAAGCTAACAAAAATATTAATAACCCGAAAATATGGGAAAAGGTCTTCAATATTATATTAGCATGATACTGATTTTAGGAATATATTAAATATAGGAAGCATTTCATGTAGATATTGTATAAATGGTTTGTAGTAGTTATAGTGTATTATGTGTGTGATTTGTATTGTATTTTTGTAATGTTTTTAGAAAATATATTTCAATAAAAATTTATTATGGAAAAAAAAAATAAGTAGACCTGTTTTTCCTTAAAGGAAGTACATAACTTGGAGGACTCTCTCTCTCTCTGAAAATATTACCACTATGTGAAATTGTACCATCATATCTGTTGGATGAGCCATTCCTGCTCATTACTATTTCCTAACACACTCACACTAGTTATACATAACTGAATTTGAACATCTGACTTTTTAAGTCTACATTCTATACAACTGTGTATTTACCACTATTGCTACAGAAGAAACCATATTGCAAATGTCACACAGCATGTAGTTGTAGATTACACAACAATATGTTTGGGGGGTGGACAATGTCATTTTCAGACAGACAACTTCCATGTGTTGATCACAGCTCATATCATACTGCAGAAATAGTTCACACATCACATAATTCATATTATTTCCTACGCAAAGAATGTTGTATATGTGTGCAACAGTAAGGTGTTTGAACAGGTAGGTGTTGGGTGACAAAGACAAATGTCACACAGTGGAGTGCCACCCATTCAGTCCTGACTGTTAATCTCCAGATCATTGCAGGTAAGTCTTGTATTTATGTGTGCATCAGTGACAAGTCTCTGTGATGTATATACAGTGCACAAGGTAATTACAAGGCATGCATGCAGAACATATATTGCACTCATTAATACATGTAGGCAGATATGTTTGTAATTGTATTAGCTCAATGGAAATCACTTGGAAGGGAAATGTGAGACATTGGCACACTCATTTGCATACAGCAGTACAGCAACTGCATTACAATGAACTCCTTATGTCTCACATATAATAAGACAGTAAAGGCTACACAACTAACAGAGACCATTGACATTATGTCAGTCTGTCAGAACTAAGCACTGAAGTTACTGATTTTCACAACTGATGGCAAAATATTACAGTACATGTATGTATATTTTATTTTTCTCATATAAGATTAAAATAGCAGTAGGCTTTGCTGATTGATGCCAAGCATTACACAGATACTGTTTGCAGAAATATAATTTCTGTTTATAGGCCATTTTAGGCCATGTGTGTGTGTTGTGTGACTGTTTTTTTTACTAGATGTAAATTGTGAAATGGGGTTTTAAATTTGTATACTATAGAAAACATTTTAAAAAATTGTACATTCAAATACCTGCCACTCTCACTTAACATTCTACAGACCTGCACACACACACTGAGTACGTCATAGAAAATTCACATTATATTTAGCAGAAGTCATACAGTTATAGGGGACATTTGTAAATGTAAGCAGGAAGAGAAATTAATGTGTGGATCAGATTTCACAACAGTAGTGATAATTGCAACATCCCATCAGGAGTATATTCAACCCTCAAGCTTGTTATACACATAACAATGTCTGTCCCCTCATACTGACATCAGTATTGTAGCAGGGTTAAGAAAAGTTGCACAAGGAGATTCATTTGAATGCAGCCAAATACAAAATTGGATCAGTTTATGCCACAGGACATGAAGTGACAGGTACTGTTACAGACATATGGGTAGTGATGCCACTTGATGCAAAGCCTTGAACAAATGCTGAATATACAAATATACATTTTTGTGTATGAGACATCTCTGGCCATGTGTGTGTGTGTGGTGTGTGGATCTATTTTTTGACAAGATTAAAGGAGTAAAATGGGGTTGATAGGACTGTGATGAAAATGAAGAGCAAGCAGAGGAAAGAACATTAGGGGAATAATTAAGGAATATGCAGGACAGAGATGGAAGAGTATCATAGTTCCACTTATTCACAAAGAAACACTGTATTTGTACAAAGAATTTGAGAAATATGGATAGTCACATAATCAAGAATATGTGACAATAAATTGTTGATGTTGTTTGATCAATTTGACCAATTGAATATGTCATACACATACATATGCAAATTGGAAAGTTATGAAGGGTGTGTACTTTTTTATGGGACAAGAGCCATTTTGTGACAAGTCAAAGTACAAGGGCTCATGTAAAGAATGTGCCCTTTTCATAGGTGCCAGAACCATAAAGCAAGGGGGAGGGACCACCCCCCACTTTTACAGCTGCAAGACCATGAAGTTTTCCTTTAACGAGGACACTAACATGAATTTAAACAGAAATGTGCAGTAAATTCACCCACAGTAGCTATGAAGGCAGGATCCTGTTTTACTTAGGTAAGAAGTTCTTTGATTTACTTAGCTGTGAATGCTCCATTTTACCTGGCTATGAAGGTTCCAGTGTGTGTGTGTGTGTGTGTGTGTGTGTGTGTGTGTGTGTGTGTGTGTGTGTGTGTGTGTGTTTGTGTGTGAATGCCCCAGTTAGGTATAACTGGTGGTTATTGTTACTCAAGCTCAAACTCTGCACCTTAGGTACAAGAAACAAGAGCCTGATTTTTCTACCAATACCACCACTTGTGATTCAAGGAGTTGAGTGCGGATTTTACAAGGAGCTGAGATCTTCAGGGGAAGAGAAGTTTAGTGCTGCTTATGCCAGGTCTGCTTGCATTGTTAGCACAACAGGTAGTATACTTGCTTTTGATGCAGAAGGTTGTGGGTTCTACTCCTATAGCATACAGACGGATTGCTGATACTGTACTGTTTTGTACTTTAAAGGGAGTGGATGCTGCAGTCCTGTAAATGTCCTCCTCTGGAGGAGTTGCCTAGTAACTATGAACCTATTATCGGTTTGCTATCCATTCCTTATTGCAATATTACTAGCTTATCATTTTTTTATGTAACATAGGCAATTTATCTTTCAAGGGCAACATGCACTTTATTTGTAGATGAAATAATTAAATATAAAGTTGCTTTCTAGCAGCAACCTCTTCATTAGTTACAGATCCCTTTAATGTGGAATTACTTAGATGACTTTAGTTCTGTAGAGAGTTTGCATATTTAATGATACTGGTGGATTGTAATGACAAAAGTTTGAGTGGCCTTTTATGGTTGAAATTTTCTGAAATTGGTAGTTTTGCCATTATTGGTACATACATTTTGTTTCATTGCTTACTAGAAGACTGTTCAAAACTACAAATTTAAAACACATTCTAACAAGTGGTGCTGTATTATACAAGGAATATAATTTAATACAATCAGGAAGGTGAATCAAAGTGAACATGTCAAAGATATCACATAGATGGAGCAATGAGGTGCTATGTACATCCTCTGCAGTGACACATCAAATGCTGCCATGAAGGTGAATGGCATCAGCTGCAATATCATGTAACTGTGAATGTCACATACTCACCATAGAACTTCATAAATGCATGATTGCAGGCCTTCCATCTCACCATATGGACTGTAGTGTTGCCATATATGCAGGATAGCAATTGAAGCATGGTCCCTGTTGCTGTGTATGCATATGTCATGATGTGTTTATGTAGTAGAGGTATCCACAGTGCCACCTGACACCCCCAGTAGTGTAGTCAATGCTAAGGTCAGCATCATTAATAGGCCCACAGAGGCCAATGTTTCAAATATGTATAATGTTGCTAGAGCCTTCCTGTGTCCTGAAAGAGTGCTTTTCAAACTATCTGGAGATATACAGAGCTGAGTATATTTTTCCTGGCGCTTCAGAGTTGTGTAGTGGTAATTGTTGTTTGACTAATTTTATATAATTGCTGACTGACTTCAGAGTTGTGCATTGTTATTTTTGCTTCACTGTATAGTTTTTCTGATCTCTGCTGAAGGTGTTGGTTTTCCCATACCCACCCTCCCTATTCCTGTGTTGTTGTTTAAATTTGGAGGCTTTTGCAGTTGCCCGCCCCCACTGTAGACTTGATCTGGGACACTCCCCCCAGTACCATTTCTCTACCTCATTCTACCTAATAGAACCTCATTTTACCTAATAGACTCATTCTGCATTGTTTTTAGTCATTTTTAATTTAATTGCATTTTTAACCTGTTTGGTCTAACATTGCTACATACTCAAGTGTGCTAGCTTGCACTGCATTTGAATTGTTTTGACTGCTGTTTTAGCTACTTTTCTGTATATATATAAAAAAAATACCTTTCCTGTAACTAGTGTAGTCCAGATTCAGATTTGCTGTATCCAGGACTGTATGTAAGCTAATGAGCCCCCCAAGCTTTCTGTGTTGGAGGGAAGCCTTCTAGCTTATCAGTGGAAGTGGTAAGCACTAGGTAACCTATCTACCACATATGGAGTGGTTCTGGCCCAAAAATTGTAGTTATTGGCCATTTGGGCAGTTTTTCCATCTCTATCAACTTTCTGATTTAAAAGCCAACATTTGCACTTGTCCCCCCTTTCCTGTAACTAGTTTAGTCCAGATACAGATTCTTACTTTTAGCACTTGAATTTGCTTATTAGTGATCAGCACTTGTTCAGAACTTGTAAGCACTAAATAACCTAATTACTACAGCACTCAACCTTCCTCACTACCTAGAGGAAAACAGTTTTGTTACTTACTTTCCTCACTTGCTTAGAGAAAAATAGCTCTTGTACTCACTTTCCTCACTTATCTAGAGGAAAATAGTTTTTTTATTTAGGCATGTCCAAGGGTCAGCTCCCAGTGTACTCTCCTGTCTATCTGATGAATCTGGGCATCTTGGGGCAATGTAGAAATTGCCTCATGTACACAGACAACCCTCTCCTCCTACCACCCAACACTACAACCTGTGAGAGATGCACTTATCTGGTCAAACTGGAGGTAAAGCTCTCTCCAATCAAGACTGAACTTGACAGTCAAGAGGAGAAGGTAAACACTTGCACCACACCACACTCATCACATAGTCTCACTAAAGCTACACCACCAAAATCCAAACATAGAAACACAAAAACATTCACAGAGGCTCTCACTAATAATCTGCTCAAGCAACAGAGACCACCAAAGCAGAAATGCAAGCAACCTCCACTCCCAACACAACCTAAATGACACATAGCCAGCAGACTCAGTGTGCCACTCAACCACAGCCAATAAGGCAAAACAACGTACCCAACACACTAGTCATAGGCGACTCTATAGTCAGGCACACTGATGTTCCACTCACCAGGCTAAACAAGGAGAAGGTTACTGTCAGCTACCTGTCAGGTGCCAGGATCTGCCACATAACCCACTCACTCAGGTCACTCCACAACAAAATAAACAAACGAACTCTACCAAAAGCACCAGTTCGTATAAAGTGGCAAAGTGAAAGGAAAATTAGAATGGATAACACCAATGATGTAAAACTAGTCAAAATAGCGTACAACACACTTTAATACACGCTTTCATCATACGACTTCATCAGAAAATACTCAAAACCCATTTCAACTTATTTAAATATACAATCAATTAACACATATCAAATAACATAATTACACAATTAATTAATAATCAACTTTGTTAAAAACTACTTGTTAAAATCCACTAAAACAGTAATTAATTACTAAATAAATGAAGTATATTCTGTTCTTTATTTATACCTAACTTTCTATATTTTAAAAAACATTTCACATTTATTGCTTCATTTAACCCAGGAAATTTATCTGAGTTTAACCTGACCTGCCATAATGTTTCCCTTTGTTCCAAAAAATTCTTGAAATCACCAGCTCTACAGTCAGGTTCACATATTTCCAACACTGAAAATAGAAATTTTTTAAAAAATTCACAATTAATGGAATGTTTATATAAGGCATTTTTGTCGTCTTTGCATTTTATACTGTATAGATGTTCTTTTATGCGGGTACTTAAATTACGTGTAGTCATTCCTATATAGAATGCTGGGCATGCCGTGCACATGCCAATATATACTACCCCGCATGAATTACAGTCAACATAGCCTGGAACTTCAAAAATTCTGTCACTATTCACTATAGAAATACTGGTACCTACAGAAATAAACCGACATATTTTACAATTATGACAACAAAACATGCCTTTTTTATCAGTAATATCTTTCCTAAAGTCAGTATTGTGATATTCCAACATGTTCTTAATATTATGAGAATTCCTAAAGACAAAGTGTGGTCTACTACCTAACACCTTTAAAACATCATAATTTCCTTGAATAACTCTCCAATTTTTTGTTAAAACTGATGCAATTATATTCATTTCACCACTCATTTCCAAGGAACATATAAATTCCTTTTTAGGGTTCTTAGCTTTACAATTTTTTGTTCTATTGTTATTCAAAGGTTTATTCAATATTGCTGGAAACAAAGATTCATGTTTCTCAAAAATTTCATTTCCACTATCTATTAAAACATTAATGTCATAACCTCTATCAATAAATAAAGAAGTTATAAAATGAAATTCTTCAACTAAATTTTTCTTTTTACTGGTCATCCGACTGGCTCTTATATATTGACCTCTTGGGATGTTTTTAATAATATGTTTAGGATGATTACTTTTATAATGCAGGTAACCATTTGTAAACGTCTTTTTTCTATATATTTTACTATGGAACCTATTATCAATAAGGTCCCACCATAAACACACATCTAAGAAGTTCACAGTTAATCCTATATCCCCAATGGTGAATTTTAAAAAATCAGAACTCCTATTAACCTGCGTAGTAAAATTTTTTACTACCATTTCATTCCCTTCCATTATGAAAAATAAATCGTCAATGAACCTTTTGTAAAAAACAACATTGAATTTCTTTCCTATAATAGACAATATATCCATTTCCCACCATGCCATAACTATATTGGCAAATGACGGGGCAGCTGGTGACCCCATAGCAATGCCCTTTCTTTGCCTATAATACTGTTTATCAAAAATAAAATAGTTGTTTTCCAACACAATTTCTAAAAACCCACAAATAGTGGAAATTATATCATTTGAAAATAATTTATTCCTAGTTAAATAAATACGTACAGCTTCAATACCTTTATAATGTGGGATGCACGTATACAGTGATGTAACATCCAAAGTAAAAATAATATGTTTTTTGGGGTCAAAAATATTTTCTTTAACAAAATTACTGACTTTTTCCAAAAAATGCCAGGAGTCTTTAATATAAGACGAAGTTTCCTGTAAAATAGGTCCTAATACAGCATCTATGATTAATGAAATACCCTCCGTACTAGAATGGGGACTTGACACCACAGGTCTAAAAGGGGGTTTCTTGGAATCCTTATGGATTTTAGGGATTCCAAAAATCACCCCTATTTTAGGATGTTGTACAGAACAAAAATTATACAATTCTACATTAATATAACCAGACATTAAAGCTTCATATAACTGTGATTCAATGAATCTAAACTTTTATGTATATCAAACAGCTTAACTTTCTCATATTCCTCTTGATTATCTAAAATTTCCACCATACTATTATTGTATGCTTGTTGTTCCATAATTACTACGTTAGACCCTTTGTCACTTTTCATAAAACGCAGGGTACTTCTTAAAGCTATTAGATGTTCTAAAGCCTTTCTTTCTTCTTCACTTAAATTATCATTATTTTTCTTAGTACTTTTTAATGCCTTTCTTATGTCTTCAATACAAATTTTTTCAAAAACTTCCATAGTGTGCTGTAATCTAGGAACAAAACTTGATGGTTTTATTAAAGCTTTATTAGATTGAGGTATATCATGCATTAGATAGACTAAATTTAAATTTCTAACAAATTTCTTGACATCAACAACTGTACTACTATAATTAGCTTTGTAATATGGCACAAAATTAAAACCATATTTTAATAAATTTAATTCATCACCAGAAAAAACATGTTCTGTTAAATTAATAATGTTGAAACAGTCAATGTCATCCATCATGCTTCGTCCCCCGACGAATTTGACCCCAAAAAAGTGCGACTTCTTGTCAGAACTGTTGACTTATTGCTTTGGTTCCTTTTTACCATTAAAGCTTCATTCACCGTTTTTGGTTTCACATTAACACTTTGTTGTCCCCTGGCCGGTGAAGGCCTATTTACACCTACCCTTTGTGGCTTACTAATATCCTCACAATTATTGTTACTTGAGCTGCTACCGTTAGATACACTAACCTTTACTGCTTTATCAGTAGTGTTAACAGTCACACCGTCATTACCCTTATCAATGTTTAAAGAATTCCCACTGTCTACTAAGTTAATAGCGCCAACTACCTCACTAAAAGAGCGCTGATTAACATTGTCATCACCAACTATAATATTACCATTTTTCTTCTCAGCAAAATTATTACCCCTACTGTTGGGTGCAAAATTATTGTAGGCAGCATTATTATTATAAACATCAATATCACGTAGTAATTTAGAGTGCTTTCTATTAAACACTTCTGTAGCATGTACATTAACTTCACGTGATAAAACATTAAACAACGTTTCAAAATTCTCAATGGTTAAATTGCTTTTTATATTATTTTCAATAGTATTAATTTCCGTTCTCAACAAGTCCATTTTCTGTTTGTTGTTGTCACTTAAAAGTCTCAAAAAATTCAGTCCGGCTTCGTTAAAGAAAGTCACCAAAGTCTTAAACATCGGATTCCCCAAATTGACCCCATTGGGGCATTTGAAGAACCGTAAACCTTTCGGAACAATGCCAAGTTCCAAACATTTCAAAAAATAACAGTTTTCCAGTTGTAATGATTTGTACCTTTTTAACAGTCTCAGTAACTGTTCCCGTTGTGTTGAAACCGACCCAAAACTGTTGACACCTGCATTACGACTGAAACTCTGGAACGGATTATCGCTTCCATACAATAACTGTTCACAGCACCTCTCGGCTGTATTACGGACGGGAAATTGCAAACCTTTCCTTCTTGCTCCTCGCCCGTTACTTTCCATTGTGGGACTTCCCAGATCAACCACCGTCTCGTCTTCTTGGAATGATGTCATCGGGCTCGACGTCCTCTCCGCACTGCCTTGTCCGTTAGACTTAGTGATGAGAATCTTTAACGAAGCCTGGATATCCAGCAAAGTAGTTAGTAAAATAGCATTGACATTTTCACCCATAGCTGATGGCGTCGGGTGTATAGACATATTTAATAGAGACTCCTCAACTGCTTCCGCCATGCCACACCAACACAGTGACAAATAAAATAAACAAACGAACTCTACCAAAAGCACCAGTTCGTATAAAGTGGCAAAGTGAAAGGAAAATTAGAATGGATAACACCAATGATGTAAAACTAGTCAAAATAGCGTACAACACACTTTAATACACGCTTTCATCATACGACTTCATCAGAAAATACTCAAAACCCATTTCAACTTATTTAAATATACAATCAATTAACACATATCAAATAACATAATTACACAATTAATTAATAATCAACTTTGTTAAAAACTACTTGTTAAAATCCACTAAAACAGTAATTAATTACTAAATAAATGAAGCATATTCTGTTCTTTATTTATACCTAACTTTCTATATTTTAAAAAACATTTCACATTTATTGCTTCATTTAACCCAGGAAATTTATCTGAGTTTAACCTGACCTGCCATAATGTTTCCCTTTGTTCCAAAAAATTCTTGAAATCACCAGCTCTACAGTCAGGTTCACATATTTCCAACACTGAAAATACAAATTTTTTAAAAAATTCACAATTAATGGAATGTTTATATAAGGCATTTTTGTCGTCTTTGCACTCCACAACAAGTACAAATATGACTCTGTCATTGTCCATGTTGGTGTGAATGATCTGAGACGTACCTCCCTGGACTACATGAAAAGAGGCATGGAAGAGCTCTCTGATCTTGTAGCCCAGGCAGGTATGACCCTAGCCCTGAGTAGCATTCTGCCATGACCCAGAATTATGCCGCAGTACAAGGACAAAATGATTGACTTCAACAATTGGCTAAGCTTCTGGTGCCATTCTAAAGGGATCCAGTATCTGTCTGCCTGGGATGACATGGTCGACAGACCACGATGCTTTGCCAGAGATGGCCTGCACCTGTCATCCCTGGGATACCAGATACTGGCTAAGGTTCTAGCCGCCCCTATAGTGCCTTTTTTAGGCAAGGTTCAAATGACAAATTCACCACTGTAACAGGAACAGGCAAGCAAAAACTGAGGGTGATGCTACTCAATGCTAGAAGTCTAAATCTCAAAATGCACGCACTCGAGACACTCCTTAAAATGGGGAACATTGATATCTGTGCAGTGACTGAGACCTGGTTCAAGGCTCCAGAGAGCACCCCTGCACTACCAGGCTATAACTCATACCACACTTTTCGGACATGTAACCTGGACCAGAACACCAAAGGCGGAGGTGTGTCCATATTCATTAAGGATATCCACACCTCCAGGCTTGTTGCTCAGCATAATGCAGCCGAGGTTATCCAAGTGCAACTAACTCTGGGCAAAACTGCAATCCAAATTGTAGCTTGCTACAGATCACCCACCATACCCCAGGATTCCCACTCCTCTTTTCTTGATGTACTGGAAAATATTAGGGTTCAACCAAACACCCTAATAATGGGCAATTTCAACTACCCCACCATTAACTTGGAAAACTACTCATGTACCAACTCCTTCGCTCAACGCTTTCTGGAATTCATAAACTCCAATGCCTTGGATCAACTTATCCACACCTCCACCATGGGCAACAATATCCTAGATCTAGTCATTACCAATATGAGTGACCGGTGTTCAACACCTGAAGTCAACGCCTCATTGGTCCAATCCGACCATAAGCTAATTACCCTAGATATCCACATCCTGTCTCCACCCCCCATTAAGGAAACCATGGTAAAAAATTTCTCCAAAGCCAACTACATGCTTCTTAAGAAAGAAGTGGTGAACTTCATGACACCCATGCAGATGGACAATACAGTTACGACTACTGAATCCTACACAATTGCACTTTATAAGCACTTACATGAGTGCATGGAGCGTGCTATCCCAAACAGAACCAAGACGCTATCCTCCAAAAAAAGGAAGCCAATCTGATGGTCCCCTGCTATAAACAAACTGTACAACAGAAGGAAGAAACTGGTCAGCCTCAGTAAGAAGCTGCGATCCCTGATAAAATCCTCCAAAGCTAGTTATGAAAACAAAATCGCCACTGATTCTAAAGACAACAAAGCATTCTATAGCAATGTCAAGAATCTCAATGGCAACACTCAGATCTGCTCTGAGTTACACCACAATGGCACTAAATATACAGACCCAACTGATATTGCCAACATCCTGGCAGATAGGTTCAGTGCTAACTTTACCCCCCTCTCACCCCCTAAAGAGCCCATCTCTACACCGGAAGAATGCAAAGTTCCTGTAATCAGGGCTGCACAGGTAACAAACCACACTCTCCAAAGCGAAGAACACAGCATCCATGGGACCAGACAACATCCTAGGATGCATTCTACACAAACTACAGAACGAACTGGCACCCCACCTAAGTACCATGTTCAATCATAGCCTCACCTCAGGCTTTGTGCCTGCTGAATGGCACACAGCAACGGTTATCCCACTCCACAAGGGGGGAGCCACCACGGACCCCAGGAACTACCGCCCCATTAGCCTGACGAGCCTGGTCTGCAAGGCCATGGAATGTATCATTATGGAACTTATAAACAAAGACATTGGTAATCTCCAAACTCTGGATCCCACCCAGTTCGGGTTTGTAAAAGGCAGATCATATCTCCTAAATCTGATAGACTTTTTTGAAGCAGTCACCAAAACCGTAGACAAGGGTAAGGTGGTACACACAGCCTATCTAGATCTTGACAAGGCTTTCGACACCATCCCCCACTCTGAAATTATAGATAAACTCACTAAACTAGGTATAAATCCCTATGTCACAAGATGAGTTGCCAACTGGCTCACTGACAGAACCCACACTGTGAAAGTAGCAGACTCCAAATCTGACTTCAAACCAGTGACAAGTGGGGTACCACAGGGTTCAGTCCTGGGTCCTCTCCTGTTTGGTATCTACTTCTCTGAAGTACAGGCTAACACAGAACGTCTTTGGCTAATGAAGTTCGCAGATGACTGCAAACTAGGAACCATAATCGAAACTCCTAACGATGTGGACATCCTACAAAAGGGCCTCACTGAGACAGATGCCTGGTGTCAAAGCCATGGCCTCAAGCTCAATGCCAAAAAGTGCATTGTCATCCCCTTTGGTAAAAACTCTGTACCCATGAACTACAACATAGGGGGTAGTATACTTAACACCGAAAGTGTGATAAGAGACCTTGGGACACAGGTGGACAGTAGTCTCTCCTTTGATAATCACATCACCACAGTAGTCAGGAAATCCTTCTACATGGCACACCTAATCACAAAAGGTTTCTCATCCAGAAAAAAAGAGGTCATTGTTCCCCTCTACACATCACTCATTAGACTCATTATAGAGTACAATGCCCCTTTTGGTATGTACCTCACAAGTCATCTACAACAACTGGAAAGGCCACAGAAATACCTCACAAAGAGGATTACCGGCCTCAAACAGATGCCCTACTCAGACTGTCTCAAAAAATTCCAGCTTTACTCCATCGCATATCACCTACTCAGAGGTGATCTCTGCCTAACATACAAAGCTATGTCAAACTCAGAGCTGTTGGACATGCTCCACTTAAAGAAATCCCAGTCCCTCTGAGCTACACGCTCTAGGGACCTAAACCTTGTCACCACAATAAAAAGAACATGCCAGAGGGATAGATTCCTGTCCCAGAGACTTCGCATACTCTGGAATAAACTACCTATCTATATCAAACAAAGCTCCTCATTAGCACTCTTCAAGAAAAATCTTGACGATTGGATGGGAAATAGGAAATTCACCCCGGGGATCACTACTGTGGCTCTGCTCGACAGTGGCACAGGAAAATAATTTTCTTGGATGGCAAAATCCAGGGTACCTTTTTGGCTGGGCTTGTATAGGCCCCAGGGCCGATAGCCTAGTACCTACCTATGAACCTATGAACCTATGTGGGTTTTAGCAAGGAGGCTGGCTGTGTCATTCACTGCAAAGCATAAAAGAGACAGGATACAGTGATGACAGTTCTATTATTGTTGTTGACTGCACCACCTGTTTACCCCAAACCAAGACATTAGGTATGCTGTCACGTATGCTGCCAGTTTATTGGAGAGAACCACTATGTCAGCAGTGCAGCTGACAGGACAGTGCCACACTTGTGTGATGTTATGCAGTCTTGTTGCACTCAGAACATAGACAGGAATGCTGACATTGGGTAAGTGCACAGTGGTCATGCATGACCCCCGGTAATATCTTGTATGCCATTTCAAGGATTTGTTAACATGGGAGCATACTGAAAGTATATATGTATTTATTTATTTACTGTCACATTTAGCTGGTTGTCTATCAGTGGATGCCTTAGTTGACATTTATACTGACCTGGGAAAATTTGGCCAGGGTACTAGGACAATTACCCTCTTCTTTTATATACATGTTGTGAGATCTTTTACATCCACCTGAGCTACCACCAAATCAAGCAGATAGGACCTCAGTTCAACATCTCATCTGAAAGATATTGATCTAAAGGATGATGACCAGCATGGGCTCATGTTCAGATGGGTCTATCATTCACACTGCATTCAGTTATGAGTGGGGTACAGGTGAACTTTACAAGGTACTACAGGTAGATATCGGGTATATGGACAGAAGTAATGCCATGGATTTTCTGTCACACAGACTGTGAGGAATCCATGGTAATCACTCCATGAATGAGGAACATGATAGCACCACATCTCACTGGTAGAACAAAAAAAAAAGTATGTGTACAGGAAGAAATGTCAAGTGACCCATGTTGTATGAGAGAGTAATGGATTGAGTCAATTACCCTGCAAGAGTGTTTGTGCCAGGCATATCTGAATGCAAACATAGTTAAACCACTGTTTCACTGCCAAGATAAACATGAGTGCAAGCTGGAGGAATGAACAATGTGTCTTGTGAAACTTGGGCCAGCCAAGATAAACATAAGTGCAAGCTGGAAGAATGGACAGTGTGTCTTGTGAAACTTGTGCCAAGAGGTGATAACAATGGGTGAAGGCTAGTACCAGCAATGTATACTACATAATCCACAACCATAACATACCACACGGGAGTGTGTGGTATCCATGGTAGCATAGAAGGTTATGTACTTGAGTGTTCTGGTCATGCCTGCAATCTGCCTCTGTGGTACCCATGTGAAAATGATGTCACTGGCAAACAGACTGCAATGGTAAATCCACTGGGGTATATACTGCAAGGTACCACCATAAAAGATATTGGTTGGAAGTCACCTTCAATAATGTGTGATGCTATAGAAGGTAGTCAGGAAAAAGCACATCAGACCTATGGATGCTAATGAAATACAAGCTAACAGAAACACATCACTAGTGGAAGGATAAGGGAAATAATTGGAGGGTATTGAAACAATAAACTCTATTTTATTCCTGGGTGATGTGTCACTTCTCCACTACCATGCCTGAATGGCACTCTCAGATAGACTGTGAAAAACTATTAAAGACTTGAACCTATGTGCCAATCTAGGCAAGATCCTCACATCACCACCTGAATGCCATTGCTTACCATATATACAGTTAGACATCCTTGAGTAGCACTGAGTGCATCCCATATCCTTCCCTTATAAATGCTAGGATGTTGCATGCTATCACAATGCATCAAGTATCCATATGCAGCCTTACAGGAATGATATCCATAGTGAGATTGTGATAGGGACCCATACACATACAAATGCTGCCAGTGGGTAAATGTTGTACATATATATATGTGCAGACTGAATGTGAGATGGGAACCCTATTGCTAGAGTGAATTATGATGGTCATATTTTACATATGTAGGTGTAGGCCTAAAACAGATTGATCCTGCTGTTTACATGACCATGTCATAGGAAGAAAAGTGATGGTAACTGAGTGGCCTATACACATCACTATAATGCACCAAAAGGTCCATGCATAGTGCATCAGCCTTGGTATAATAAATATCTTCAAACCTGAACATTTATAGGGAAGAAACATTTTGCATGCTTGCAGGACATGGCTAATGGGCCCCTTTCGGTGTATTCCACTATCATACAACACAATACTGGTGATTATTAAAAAGATGTCTGCAACATGTGCAATGCACTGTGGATCATTATTCTCTCAAATGGTACCCATGTGTATTCTGCTTTGAATACAGACTGTTTTGTTTTGGAAAAAAGCATAGCATGTATGTATACATACATCACCTGCAGCATACATGTGACCTTCACGGCCATACATCTGTGTTAGTGCTGTAATGTATCTCCCAGTAGAATAGTTTCATGCACAGATTGTTTGATACTAATTTTGGCATATTGCCAGCAAGCTCAGTTACTTGCAGACATTATTTGTGTGGCATAGGCATGACACTGCCAACTGCACTATTAGAACCACTGTATTCAGTGGGATCCCAATGCACATGCACTGAGTAGATGCATGTAAAGGTACACAGCTGGACTCATTGTGTAATACCAACCACTCTGGGAGGAGCACATTCAGTGTAATGGCTGATGTCTGTGTCATGCCTGCATGAAGCCTAGCTGTGGGTGTCATTTGGAATACTGCTGTTAGGTTGAGGTTGGTGTGAAAGTGTAGAAACAGTTCCTGATCTGGTGTTTCCAACCTACCCCTTCTTTGCCCAGATATATGACAGTACTTACTGGTTTGGAGTATTATGTACGAGCCAACACTGATGTTAGGCAGTATTTATAATTCACTGGAAAGTGGCTCCAGACTGACTTTTGGAGTGTCATGGGTACATGGGATGCACATATCCTCACATGCTAGCACAGCAGCCACATGTTAGAAAGTATCACCTCAGCAGTACTACAGCACAAGCACATATAGCACTTGTTAGTTCTCCACCTGCAGGAATCCTGCACAGCGGGACATTCTACACAGCACATTCTAGGGCTGGACAAAAGATATATAGGTTATAATCTCTAGTGTTGGAAGGAGACAAGAGTAAAGAATGCATGTCCAGATTTGAGGTGGCACACTGTGTCAATGTGTTTAAGTGGCACTGTCCATGTTTGCCAGTGGCATTGAGAATGGGTTTGACATGGAAATGTGTTTTGTCACTCTGCACAATGGCATTAGAGGGAGTCCTCAACAATGATTTTCTAATAAAACATGGTTTTCAATGTTTGCCACTCTGCTCCCCATCAAGACCAGATGACATAAAAACTAGTGCTAGCCCATGCAGGGATGCCTGCCATGTTGGAGATGGCAGAGTATGGACCTGTGGTGTGCTGACTGAATTGTGTTCATGGTAGTATATGCTCTGAGTGAGATCCACACTTACCAGGGGTCACATTAGCAAATAGACCATGATCAATATGGCAGTGGATGTACAATGAACAAGCTTGACTTGTGGTGGCCAATCCGGGTTTATATTAGAACACTGA
The DNA here is from genome assembly GCF_019279795.1 of Protopterus annectens. Taxonomy (NCBI): domain Eukaryota; kingdom Metazoa; phylum Chordata; order Ceratodontiformes; family Protopteridae; genus Protopterus; species Protopterus annectens. Next base: position 1,155,841,083 of record NC_056726.1, on the reverse strand, counting down.
ATGTTCAAAATTTCAAGTGTTCTAATATCGACTCATTTTCAGCGAATGCTGAAAATATCAAAGAAACAGAAAACCACATTTTTTCCTAGGGAAAGAATTTGGTTGTCCGTTTCTGTTGCTTTGGTATTTTCAGTGCTGTGGTGGAAAGTTACGGGTCGGGTTCAGGTAAGTGTGTGATTGTGTGGATGTGAGGGTTAGGGTGGGTTAGGTGAGTTACAGTTAGGGCGCAGGTCAGGTAAGTGTGCGATTGTGTGGACGTGAGGGTTAGGGCAGGGTAGGAGAGTTAGGGTTAGGGTGCGGGTGAGGTGACTGTGTGATAGTGACGGACCTTAGGGTTAGGGTTTGGGTTAAGGTAAGTGGATAGTTAGTGGTGCATGTATAGTTTAGTGTAGGGTTAGGTGTAAAAGTTTAGGTGTATGTGTGTGGATTGCTGTTTGTTTGGTGTGCTTGTGTAGTGTGTATGTGTTTTGGAACAGCAATTTTTTCCCTAGGAAAAAATTTGCTGTTCTGAATGTTCGATGTTTTAAATTTTCGATTCATAGGTTTTGATATTAGAACACTCTAAATTTTGAATGTTCGGTGTTCTAATATAGACCAGCCAATCCATGTCCCTACATCTCCAATGCAATAATGATGCAACCTCATATATGTATCTTCTATATATGCTGTCCTCACCATGGTGTCCTCCCATCATGTATGCTGATGACAACATATAGCATGTTTATAAGTTATTCGACCATGGGCATTGGCTACAATAATGTGAGATTGACTGAAGTAGACATGGTATAATGGACATGGCACAGAGGCTACATATTATTTATGTGGTGATGTACCACACACACACTCACACACACACACACACACACACACGCACATGCACAAGTGTAGGAGTAAAGGCACCGGGTCTCACATTAGCAGCTGTGAAATCTGACATGTCAATATCTCTTAAATCAAGTATATGGAATACTCCCATCAGCAGCTGCAGAACATATATGAATGATGAAGGTGAAAATGCAACTACATCCTGCCATGGAGGCGTTATGCCCTATAGTTTACTGACATGACATCAGCAACACAACCCCTTCAATGATTTATTTCTTTTTATTTCTCCATGTCTTTTGGGTTTCTAATTCCATGATGAGAATGGATCTATTCCTAAGTCAAAGTATGATTAAAGTTTGTGAAATTAGTACAGTTTCAGTCTTTGATGTTAGCCAAAAATGTTTTTTGCTGCACCCACAATGTGCCAAGAACTGACTCTTTCTGCAAGTCATATGGAGTTACATGCATTGGTAGCATATCTAAATACAACTGTAAATTATTTTTGAGACCCATTGCTCCTACTACTATTGGAGCTGTCTGGGTATCTTTCTTCCACTTTGCTGTCATTTCTACCTGTAAATCCTGGTATTTTTATGACTTTGTGCCTTTTTGTACATAAGACACAGTAATCACTGGGGGCAGAAATTTCATTGATCAATACTAGTTTTGTCTTCTTTTCATGGACTACTACATCTGGTTTTCTCACATCTGTTTTTTGAACTGTTGGTAATGGGTGATCCCATGTGATATAAACTTCATCATTTTTTATAACACTTTGTGGCTTATGTTTCCAAAGCTTCTCAGCTACATTAGTTTTGTAATGTTTACACAATCCCCGGTGCAGCAGTCTTGCCACATTATTATGCCTTACAGTATTCAGGCCCTCTGCCATTAGTGTATCACACCCAGCAACAAGATGTGATGACAGTGGGACCTTTGTGATGTGATCACACCCAGCAACAAGATGTGATGCCAGTTGGACCTTTATGATGTGGGTGGAGTACCAGTGTTGGTAATATGGGGGATTGGATGTACAGGTATCTATTGTCATCATCTCTTATGCACCTTTATTCCTAATGGTCCATAGATGCTTCCTGTACCTTCATTTGGTACATCACAGTGCTACATAACATTCTCAGCAGTAAAAGGCAGTATGAGTTCAGTGTGGTGAACAGATAATATACCACTGTATACATGACTCTCCTGTAGGCTATCAATGCAGGAAACTATCAACCCAGCCATTTGGGAGCACCTCTGCTAATACTGAGGGCACACCAGTAGCATGAGGGACACCATATGGGTGTCATGTTAGCTCTTACATACCTCAGGTAGTGCATGAACTGAACATATTGGAACAATGCATACACCTTCACAACAATTCATGCTCTCCAATACTGCTATTAAGGACACATACAATTGTCCATTGAAAAAGCATGCACATGACTGCAGTATTACTGCCATGTAGGAGAGGAGGCATAGCACAAAGGATCATAGGTTCACAGCATCAAAGGAGGTTACTAGGCTATTGGCCCTAAGGCCTCTACAAGCCTAGCCATGTAGTATACCCTTGTTCCCTTATGGACCAAGGCATGTAGTCTATGCTTGCACGTGAATCTAAAATCAGCACTGGATGCCCCTAAGAGGGACATAGTTGAAACCCCCAGTGTAAATGTATGGTTTCTCATCTAATAATTGGAAATGATGATTTTTTTTTAAGCATGGACTGCACAAGTTAAGAGTTGAAGCCAGCCCAGGACAACATCTGTATTCACTATATTAATATGACTGAGTGCCACTGATATTAACAACACTGCGTAGGCTTACTGATACATCAATGTACACACTGTAAACAGACTTTGTTAAAACATGTGCATCTGCTGTACGCAGATAAAGAGATGTGGACATAGTTCATTTTCAGTGGGTGAGAACTGGTGACTGTGTGTAACCTGAATAGGCTAGGAAAGTTGTTGCAGATATGCTGCATTTGCCTCCTGCTCCACTACCTTCCAGCCAATATTGTGGTTTGAAACAAAAGTAAATAGCAAAATGAAAAATATACCTATTTTAGCTATTGATTAATTCAAAAACTCACTTAAACCACCCTCTAACCCTAAAGTCTGTCACTATCGCACACATGCCTAACCCGCGCCCTAACCCTAACTCAATTAACCCGCCCCTAACCTAACGTACAAACAATCACACACTTACCTGAACCCAACCCGTAACTTTCCACCACAGCATTAAGAATAGCGAAGCCACAGAAACGGCCAACCGAATTCTTTCCCGAGGAAAGAATTCGCTGTTCTGCAGCTTTGCTATTCATAGCGTTCGCTGAATAGTGTTCAATATCAGAACATTCAAAGTTTTAATACTTTGATGTTCTGATACAGACCCATTTAAGTTCAGGGTAATGCATAAGCTTTGCCAGTACTTTAAAATAAAACAGTTATGAACTTCAGTGTATGACCCTTAGCATTATGGGGAATTGGAGCACTTGAATAAAACTCGGAAGTCTGTACAAAAGAGGCCATAAGAACTGGGATAATTTACTTCCCTACTTCCTTTTTCCTGTTAGAGAGGTGTTCCATGCTTCAACACAATTTACATAATTTGAGTTACTATATGAGAGACATCGCCAAAGTTTGCCTGACATAGCGAAGGAGGCTTTGGAGGAAGAGAAACACACCATTTAAAAGTGTAATACACCTCACATACCTGTTTATAGGTTAGAAGTGATATTAGTATATAAAGTCCACAAGAAATGCAACAGAGGTGTACAACGAAGTTGCCAGATTCAAGAAGTTTAAAACATAGGATGAAGTGCAGATAGTAGTCTCCTCTGACAAGAGTGCAATCATTCATAGAAAGAAGGAAAGGACCCTCTGAGGTAGCAGAGAAAATGACCAAAGTGAAGTAACAAATGACAAGCTGAAAAGAGAATGTCACTGCCCTGCACTAGCCCAGTAATCAAGGAGCCTCACTCCTCACAACTAGCACCAGTGAGGGAAGTGTACATTGGAAGGATGACAAGTACACACACAGTGAAGTACAATTTCCCCTTAAGAGCACTCAGTCTGGGGCCGGTTTCTCACTCTTTCTCAAGGTCCCCGATAAGACTAAAAAAAAATGGCTCCACAAGTACGGCAAGTGCAACCGACCACACCAATACAAACTCAAAACAAAAATTTTGTTTTGTTTTTTTTGTTTGGATGGTGCAGCTATGTTGAAATAATTTCCTCCACTACCTTGGTGCTGGCCGTTTTTTGTTTTGAGTTTGTATTGGTGTGGCCAGTTGCATCTGCTGTACTTGCAGAGCCATTTTTTTTGGATCTGTCTATTGTTTCTGTTGTTGGCCTTAAGTGTGGAGCTCTTTACATTAGTGGCAGAGTCACCATCCTGAATATACATTCAGTTATAAACTTATTATCTTCTTTGATATCACCAACCTATGGAATCAAGTTGTTTTGGATGTAAATATGATGAGAATTGTGCGGTGATATTTGGTCTCCTGTGAGTGTGTAGATTATTTTTGTCAGCTGAACAGAGCAGCATCTGTTGGGCTTATTTCATCTCTGGTCCAAAGAGATGGTATTCAAGCTACTCCCTCTCCCTTTTTCCATTAATGCTTTGTGGAACTGTGTGGGGACACTGGACACTGTGAATATGCAATTTCTGTTGGCTGAATGAAGCATTATTTCTTGGAACCATTTTATTTCTGGTCTAAACAGACAGGATTTGAGCTGTTCTCCTGTTATTAAGGACTTGTGGAACTGTGCCAGGACATTCGGCCTCTTTTCAGTTTGCACTTGTCCGGTTTTGGTTGAATGGAGTGGCGTTTGTTAGAATTGTTCGATCTTTGGTCTGTTGTTAAACTTGTGAGCTATATTGTAGAGTCACAATTTAGGCCTGTATACTATGGAAACTTTCTTGTATATTCTGTTAAACATAACAAATTTTTCAGGACTAGGTAATGTTTTTTGTAACAGCATGTACTACAACATGATGAAAATTATGTTTTCATTGTATGATGTTTAAGCTATTTTACAATGTTCAATTTTATTGTCCTGTATGGCGTATTGAAATACTTCTAGATTAACAGTGCTTAGCTAAATTTGAGACTAGTTGTGTTTGATTTTCAGTCAATTGGTTCTTATGTTCTCTATCCCCTTTTAAGGTTTTACTATTATATAAACAACATCATAGGCTAGTGGGACAGTTACAATTTGTACTATCAATAATTTTTGTGTTTGGTGAATTTTTACTTAAATATTGTATTTTTGAAGCAGGCACATTTGATCAAATATGGACTTGATTACGATATTACAGGGGCTTTCTTCTGACAGGGATGATTTACAAGCCTTTGGGTTAGGCCCATTGTATGGAGGCACAAGTGATATGGGTGCCACTGATCCAGCTAATATGTGTAACCAAACCTTTGACAAATTAATAAAGAGTATGAAGGGACTTAAGACAAATGTGTGGCACCTCAAGCTTTTTAAAATGTATCAAATGAAGGGCATCACACCCAGGGACTTAGGATACATATTCAGCCACTGGTCAATATTATTGATGATGCTCTGTTAGAGGAGTGGACTAAGGCCCAACAATGTGCATCTATGAGGTTTGTGGATGTACTCATTTCATAGTACGAGTGTATGATAGACAGGTTTACATTAGATGTGAGATCTATTTGTGATGAGGTCAAGATTTATGGGGGTGAGACATATTATGAGTCCTGTTTCAACCAGCTTGTTAAAGAGTTATTAACTCTAGAGAAACAGCTTAAGGATAAAAAAATCCAAAAATGTAATAGGGATATGGGAGATTACCAGAGGGGTAAGCCCTTTGGCTTTCAGAAGAATGTCAAATTTGCCAAGAAAGACTCTGCAAAGTTAACATACAAAAGAAAAAGACCTAGGTCTATTCTCAAGAAATCTAAGGGTAGTTACAGTGGGACATCAGGGGATGAATCATCTTCTGCCACTGATATTGATACTTCCCATAATCAAAGCTCACTGGTCCCAAAAAGCAAACTATGGATAACCCTTTCAGGGTAAAAAACATAGGGGTGGAAGGAAACATAAGGCAGGTGGACAATATAGAGAATCTGTTAGAACTACTAATACCATATCATATAATGTACATAATATCTCCTCTAAAAATTTGTCTGATGCTGAAACACAATTGTTAAATAAAGGTTTAAATTTTGTGCCTGCTTTTTTTGTTGGTGAAGATGCTCTGTGTTGCTTTTTGTCATTCATTAAATCTCAGATTACATTTTGGCACTGATCCTGGGTCTCAATGATCTACTGAGTTTAAATTTTGTAGGTCATCCTTTATACTCCCCATGTATGAACACGTGTCTTTCTTTCAGGAATGTGTACAAAGATTTAGATTTTAAAACATGGGAATCCAAAATAATGCATTCTAATCTCTCTCAGAATAAACAACAGTTCTTAACCAATCTTAAGAATAACAAGTAGCTGGTTATTTTATCAGCTGATAAAGGTGGGGCTGTTGTTGTTATGGATTAGTCAACTTATCTGGCGGAGGCCAACAGACAATTGTCTGATGGCAGGTTTTACATGCATATGCCTTTGGACCCCACATTGAGGTTCAAAAAGGAGATTGATGAGTTTTTTAGATTGGCTTTAGAGGAGGGTATCATTAATAATTCTGACATGTTTCATTTTAAGTTGCCTGACCCCAAATGTCAATACCCATATTTGTCACCTAAAATACACAAGGATCTACATAAGCCGGCTGGTAGACCAGTTGTTTCAGGCAGAGGTTCTCTCACTGAACCTTTGTTTTCATGACACAATATCCAAAACGTTTGTTGGGATTTGTCATATCAAGGATTCAGGATACTACGCAATTCTTAATAATAATTTCAGATATGCAGTTGGATCCTGACTGGCTCATGTGTGCGTTGGATGTGATGGCACTTTATGCTAATATTCCTCATTGGGCAGGCCTGGAAGCTCTTGAATATTGGTTACATAAGGCAGAGTTATATTCTCCAGGATTTAATACATTGTTAGTATGCCTTGCAGAAACACGTCCTGATTAAAAATGTGTTTTATTTTCATGGGGAATGTTACTGGGAGGTCAAGGTTACTGCTATGATAGCATCTTTTGCTCCCATTTTTGCATCCCTGTTCATGGAGTACTTAAAGGAACAATTGATTTATGATATCAGTCATAATAATTTTTTAGATGAGCCTGATATATGGAGGTGATATTTGGATGATTGCTGGATCATTTGGAGGGCTGATAGCCTCTATCTGGAGGGATTATTTGAATGATACCAAGTGGGGCATTGAATTCACAGTTAGTTATGATGCCCAGCAGATTGATTTTTTGGATGTTACTATTACTAGGGAGTTGGATAATACTCTTAGTAGTAAGGTTTTTTGAAAACATCCAGAGTATAATACCCTTTTACATGCCAGCAACTTTCATCCACGCCATATCACTCGTAACATTCCTAAGTCTCAATTCTTAAGAATTAGACATATTTGTTCCTCCAAGAAATCCTATGAATAATATAAGCTGGATTTGATCCATAGGTTCAAAAACAGGGGATATCAATATGATAGCATTATTTCTGCCAGAAATTGGGCATCTCAACAGGATAGATCTACCTTACTAGAATATAGGGATAAAAACCAAGATGGGACTTCCACTATTAGATTTTTCACTACTTTTAGATGAAATATTAAAGTACTTACAGATATCATTGATCAAAATTGGGCCATTCTATGGGTTGATAACATATTGTCTGAGATTTTTACACCCAAGTGTTCATTTTCTTTCCATAGGGGATAGGCTTGTGGCTCCCACTTCAGTAATTACAAACACAGGGTAGGCTCAGAGTCTTCTAGTAAACAACTATTAATAACTGGGGACAAATTGATTGGTTGTGTACCTTGTAAGCATTACACTTTTTATAAGTTTGTTTTGAAGTTCAAACAATTCACAAGTAGAAATACAGCCACGGTATATGATATAAAGTTTTTTGTGAATTGCAGTATGGAATGGCTTATTTATTTGGCAACCTGTTCATGTTCCACTTTTTATGTTGGTCAAACATCCCAGGCTTTGCGTATTCTGAACACATGAGTGACATTAGAAACAAAAGAATTTCTAGTGCTTTATATAAGCATTCAGTCCAACATGGCTCAGCACAGTTCAGATTTACTATTATTGATCACATTGAGGGGTAGAGAATTAATAAGGTGGGCTGGCATACAATATTAAATAAAAAGGAGAAAAGCTGGATAATTAAACTAGGGGGTTTATTTATCCCAGGCTTAAATGAGCATTTATAATTTACCAATAGCAGGTGTTTGTGCTTGTGACTGGACATGGATAGTATATATAATGTGTTGGTGTCATTTATTTATTTGTTATCACTGATGAAGGCTGTTTATGGTGAAACCAGTCTGATAACTTTATGGGTATTGTGTTTTACACATTCCCTTGGATGGTACTGCTATGTTGAAATAAAGGAAATTTTCTCCACTACCTTGGTGCTGGACATTTTTTGTTTTGACCCCAATAAGACTCCCCACTGGCACAGCCATAGGGTCAAGATCTCAACCGAGTGGTCAAGCTAAAACCTCTAGCACCCTCTCAGTAAAACCATTGCTTCGTGCCCCTGCCCAAGTAGCTCACACACACACACACACACACACACACACACACACACACACACACACACACACACACACACACACACACACTGGGAAGGCTGGCACAGGTTCAACAACTATGCTCCCTTCTGCCCAGACTATAAGGTAGTAACAGCTGCCACCAACCACTACTTATTGGCTAGTATAAGGCCCTTCCCAAAGGGTGACCAATTCTACTGTGTAATGTTACTATCATCCAAATGATAAGTGTGACCAAGACTTTCAAAGCTATTTAGGAGTGGCATATACAGTGTCAACAAATACATATGCAAGTACCCTCAGAGCTTAAATATCTCTAAACACAATAGCCACAATTAATAGGTTTAAATGTATGTAATAATGAATAATAAAAGAACAAGACAATACTCAAACAACACAGTAACTACAGATTTCAGGATCACAGGAAATATTTTAAAGCAACATTGCAGGACAGTCTCAAATAAACACAGAAAACATCTTATAGGTTCATAGGTTCATAGGTTCATACTAGGCTATCTGCCCTAGGGCATTTATAAGCCTAGCCAGAGTGTATGTGGCTTACACCACCCCTTAGGATGAGAATACTATGCCCTTTTAGGGTTTAGTTTACTATGCCTCTGTCTAGTAGTGACAAAGAGATGACCCCCGGGGTAAACCTACGATCTCCCATCCACTCGTCGAGATTTCTCTTGAATAGAGTCAGTGAGGGGCTCTGCCTAACATGGACTGGGATTCTGTTCCAGAGTGTAGGGAGCCTCTGGGTTATGAATCTGTCCCTCCTGCACGTTCTATTTATTTCTGTGTTGAGGTTTAAGTCACTTGTTCTCGTGGCTCTGATGGATTTGGATTTTTTGAGGTGGAGCATGTCCATTAATTCAGGATTGGACATGGCCTTGTACGTCAGGCACAGATCACCTCTGAGTAGGCGGTATGCGACTGAATAGAGCTGGAGTTTTTTCAGTCGGGCAGCATATGACATATGTTTAAGACCCTTTATCCTCTTGTTGAGGAACTTTTGGGGTCTTTCCAACTGCTGCAGGTGTCGGGTGAGATACATCCCAAATGTACTCAATCATTGGCCTGATAAGAGAAGAGTACAGGGGCACAATGACCTCTCTTGATCTAGATGTGAAACCCTTCATGATAAGGTGGGCAATATAGAAGGTCTTCCTAACCACTTTGGCAATGTGAGTGTCAAATGAGAGGTTACTGTCAACCTGGGTCCCTAGGTCCCTGATTACCTCTTCCGTACTTAATGGATTACCGCCTATGTGGTAATTTGTCGGTACCTTGTTTTTCCCAAAGGGTATGACTATACATTTTTTGGTGTTTAGCTTAAGGCCATGGCTCTGGCACCAATTATCCGTTTCTATGAGGCCTCTCTGAAGGATGTTTGTGTCCGCTGGAGTATCAATTATGGCCCAGTTTGCAGTCATCTGCGAACTTTGTCAGCCACAATCCTCCTATGTTTGCCTGTACCTCGGAAAAATAAATGCCAAACAAGAGGGGTCCCAGGACTGAGCCCTGTGGGACACTGCTTGTGACTGGCTTAGAGTCTGACATAGCTCCAGCAACTCTGACCCTGTGGGTTCTGTCCTTGAGCCAGTTTGCAACCCATCTTGTGACATATGGGTTTACATTTAAGCTGGTGAGTTTGTCTATGATGCCCGAGTGGGGTATTGTGTCAAAGGCTTTTGCAAGGTCAAGGTAGGCTGTGTGAACTGCCTTACCCTCATCAATGGCCTTAGTGACTGTTTCAAAAAAGTCGACCAAGTTCAGAAGGCAGGATCTGCCCTTGACAAAGCCAAATTGGGTAGGATCCAATGTCTGTAGGTCCCCAATGTCTTTGTTTATGAGTTCCATAATGATCCTCTCCATAGCTTTGCAGACCAGGCTCGTCAGGCTTATGGGGCAGTAATTTCCAGGGTCCGTAGAAGCACCGCCTTTGTGAAGTGGGACCACTGTTGCCGTACGCCACTCTTTGGGTACATATCCTGTGGTAAGGCTAAGATTAAACAGCAGCCTTATGTGTGGGTTTAGTTCCTCTTGGAGTTCATGTAGCACACAGCCCGGGACACCATCCGGTCCCATTGATGCTGTGTTTTTAGCTTTAGAGACGGCGGCTCTCACCTGGGCATCTGAGATGTTAGGGAGGCTACACTCTGCTGGGATAGTTATTTCTCCTTTTGGGGGGGAGGGGGAGGAGAAATTTGCACTGAAACTGTCTGCCAGAATGTTGGCAATGTCAGTGAGTTCAGTGTATTTTGTGTCATTTTGGACTAACTCTGAGCATATCTGGGAGTTTCCACCCAGGTTTCTAACATAGCTAAAGAAGGCCTTGTGATTGTCTTTTGTGTCATTTGCGATTTTTCTCTCAAAGTTGGCCTTGGATGATTTTATGAGTGATCGTAGTTTTTTGCTAGTACTGATCAGAGATGCCTTTCCTTTTAGGGATTTTGCTCTGTCATGTAGTAGCTTCCTCCTTCTGTTGTAAAGTTTGTTTATGGCTGGGGTCCACCAGACCGGTCGGCTGCCTTTGGGGGAATGGGTCTTGGTTTTATTTGGGATTGCATGATCCATGCATTCTTGAAGGTGCCCATAGAAGGCATTTGCAAGGGATTCAGCAGTGTGGGTTGTGGTTTCCACTGGCCCAGGGCCTTGAAAGATACCACTTCAGTCTTAAGAAGTGTGAAGTTTGCTTTTGAGAAGTTCTTCACTGTGGTCTTTTGTGCAGGGGTGGGGCGGGATGTGGATTTCCAGTGAGATTAATTTATGGTCTGATCTTACCAAAGAGGGATGTACTTCCGGTGTGGAGCATTTTGTCCCCATGTTTGTGATGATCAGGTATAGTATATTGTCTCCTCTTGTGGGAATGGTGACTAATTGTTCCATTGCATTTGAGTTTATGAATTCTAAGAACCTTTGGGCTAGAGTGTTGGGGCTTGAGTAATGTTCCCAGTCTATGTTTGGGTAGTTGAAGTCTCCCAAAATGATGGTATTTGGAGAGACATTCATACTCTCCAGTGTCTTCAGGAAGGCAGTGTGGGGTTCCTGAGTTTGAGAGGGTGGTCTGTAGCATGCTACAAACTGTAAGGCAGTTTTGCCTATGGTTAGTTGCACCTGGATAGTCTCCGATGCTTCGTGCGTTGCCACTAACCTGGAGATGTGGGTATCTTTGATGAAAATGGATACTCCCCCTCCTTTTGTGGTTCTGTCCAAGTTTTGGGGCCGGAAAGCATGATATGAGGTAAAACCTGATAGTGCTGGGGTGCTCTCAGGAGCCTTGAACCAGGTTTCAGTCACTGCACAGACATCGATGTTCTCCATACTGAGAAGGGCTTCGAGGGCGTGCATCTTGAGGTTTAGACTTCTGGCATTGAGCAGCATTACCCTTAGTTTTTTTCCACTTGTGTTTTCTAGGGAGGTAGGTTTGTCATTTGAGCCTTGCCTAAAAAAGGCACTATGGGGGTGGCAAGAGCCTTGGCCAATATCCGGAAGCCCAGGGGTGACAGGTGCAAACCATCCCTTGCGAAGCAGCGTGGCTTGTCAAGCATCGCATCCCAAGCAGACAGACACTGGATCCCCTTAGAATGACACCAGTAATTAAGCCAATTGTTAAAACTGATCATTTTGTCTTAACTATACTTCTATCTATATCTAAGAGAAATTACTGTACCCTAGTTATTTATTATTAGCAAAGCAGAAGTTCTGAAGATTGATGTTTCCAGGTCCAAATACAAATGCAAAATGCACAGACTTTCTCTGAGAGATAGTTCTTAAATTAATATCAAAACATTTCTGCTGGGTCAGCTGGATGACATCACTATTTGTCACCTGCCTTCAGTTCTCAGGCTAAACAGATACCAACAGAATTTAACATTTATCTGTGAAAAATACTTATCTCTCAGAAGTTTGCCTAGAAATGGAAGTCATAAAACAGTTAAACACTTTTACATTTTAAACCTAGTAATTATTTCTGTTTTAAGACAATATAAAACCCTCTATCTCTAGACATCATGTCTCTTTGCATTAACTAACCTTTATAGCACAGTCATAAAAAAATTTAACTTATTTCCTGGAAGTTTTGCAAGTTAACTCTGTATGTTCCATCTTCTACCATTAAAACACTCATCTGCATTGGTATATAGTTTATACACATTTCTGTCTTTCCAGCAGGGTACACTGTGGTTACATTCTTGAAGCTCAGTGCAGAACATATAGTTCAACACACACTTCTGCACCAGTAGATTAATATCTATATAACATATAGTTCTCTTACATTTGTAAGACAAGCCTATGGATCATATTAATATTCACAAATGGCATGTGATTATTTACAAAATTCCAGATAACTGGGCTGGCAGTGTTACATTTCTATATAAATCATATTAATATTTTCAAGTGACATAATTATTTACAAAATGTCAGCTAGCTGAGCTGGCAGCATTTTGGTTTGTCACAGAGAAGACCAGAAATTATTGCCTAAATGTATTAAAACCATAAAAAATAAGCTTAAGATTCTGCAAGGGAACTGCAATAGATGCCAATAATGTGGTATCAAATAATCCAATTTCTACTGTTCAGCTAAATGAAACATTGTCTATGGCCCAAAAAGAAAAGGTTAAAGAGTTCTTACTCAGAAATAGTGTTTTTTTTCAGAGATAAACCCCCGGATTCACGAATCCTCCGTGTAAGACTTAATAAGTCTAACTCGGAGGCTGCAGTTGAACGGTACGACATCAGCATGCCATGAATATGCATGACGGCATGCTGACTCAACCGTAAGTCTTACACAGACCGTGTAAGAAAGCAGGGGGCGTGTCCGACTGCCGAGCAGTCTAAATGTCCATGCCCCTGCAAGTGTTGAAAATAAAAGGAAATAAACAAGAGCGAGTCCGCTCAAATGTCCCTGCACCCAACACCTCACTGTCTGATATTGTAAACCCCCATCACACATCTAAAACGCATAACATTAAATTTTTTTTTAATTCACAAAATAGCTGCCCGTATTTGCGCGTGTGTGTGCGGGTGTGCCCATTGCTTAGCTACAGTTAGCAATTCTGACATGGAAGAGCATAAGAAAGAATGTTTATGCAAATCACACCAAATAGCAATAACGTAATGGTAGAGCGTTCGCACAAAGAAGAGGCATTCACAGTTTGAGTCCCACCACTCCCTTTTGTATTTATTTTTTTAAATCAGTATATGGAATAATACCCAAGATATAAGTTTAAACATAACTAAAAAGCAGTGAAATGGCCAATGTATCAGTGAATAAAATAAATATTTTAAAGGATCCCAATATAAAATTTCCTGCAGTTAAGCAGTGCTTCACCCAGCGCAATATAGCTGCCCCTAGCTAACTCGCACTTTACCCAGCACAATGTAGTTGCCCATAGCTAAATCGCACTTTAGCCAGTGCAAAATTGTTGCCCAAAGCTAAATAGCGCTTTACACAGCACAATCGGTTTGCGCAGAGGTATGTACCGCACCAACCAGCGCACCATCGGGCAAAGTGGAGCAACGTAGAGCAAAGTTGCTTAAACACAGCCAAGCCCCCTAACTTGTCTGGACAGTAGTAAAATAAAATGCAATGATAAGGTTTGAACCCAGGACACTGTGCACCATAATCAAAGTACAGAACCACTAAGCCACGACAGCTTAGGATAAACATCCACTGTTAACATATATATAGTAATAAATGTATGATTAACCATTGCTAAGCAGGTCTGCAGTCAGCCGAGAAAATTCAAAAATGGCCAATCACAGAAAAGTGTGGGAAATGTGGCATATTTAAGCCGCATAGGCGGGAATACTCGCCATAACTGATTGTAGCTCCCAACTGCAGTTAGAATGTCTGGTGCAGGAGAGGGCACACACTTTCGAGCACAATGCTGGGGCATTGAGGAGTCAAGATATATGGTTTGGCTCCTAGTCCATCGGCATGAGACTTGACTTCTGCAGGGCCAGTTCCAAGGAATGGAGTATAAGGCGGAGGCTTGGAACCAGTTGGCTCATGAACTCACCAGTGCCACAGGCGTCCCTCGGACTGGTGAGCAGGTCCGTCACCACCATGCAGACCTGAAGAGGCAGAAGCAATACTTTCTGAACCAGTGGATCCAGGACGCCCATCAAATGCATGATGCCCCACTACTAAGTAGGTAGCCATGGAATGCAGTATGTAAGATAAGCTAATATAGTCTAAATAATGGATAGGTATGTCTCAGTATCCCTTAATTTACTCCACAGCTGCAGTTGCTCATGCTATGAAAAAGCAAGCCTATGCAGATAGGCTGCTAAGGCTGCGCCACCAGGCAGGTTATTAAATATTCTGCATGTATTGTTACATGATATATGTGAGTGAGCATGAGAAAAGTGTTTAAGCCCAATAATACAGCAATAAAATGTCCTGATTAAATCCTCTGCATGTACTGTTATATAACAAACGTCAGTGAGCCAGAAAAATAGTGTACTAACCCATCAATCAAGGTAAAATAAGTCTGGAATACTATCCCTGCATGTACTGTCATAACATATAAGTGAGCAGGCCTGAAAAAGAGTGTTGTAACCTATCAAGAAAGGTATAATATGTCCTAAATATGTCTTCCGTATGCACTGTAATAACAAGTAAAGGAGAGAACCTGTAGAAAAGAGTGTTCAATGTAATTAATAAAGGTATAATACTTGGAGTGTGTCTGTGTCACTTACTTTGAAATGTTGTTGTACCCTTGCAATAAAAAATAGTACTGTTGTATTAGGTGCTGTCAACCCACAGTTGTGCAGTCCCATAGGAAGCGGATGAAGGAAGTGGCAGTAGCTGTGAAGTATAAAACATTCATTCCCTGAATAAATCCTCTGCATGTACTGTTACATATCATAAGTCAGATAGCCAGGAACAGAGTGTAGTAACCCATGAATAAAGCAAAAACATGTCTGGAATACTATCTCTGCATGCACTGTCATAGATAAAAAGTGAATGAGCCTATAAAACAGTCTTGTAACATATCAATAAAGGTATAACATGTCCTGAATAGGTCTACTATATGCAGTGTAATGTCAAATACAGGAGAGAGCCTGTAGAAAAGAGTTTTAATGTAAATAAGAAAGGTATAATACTTGCAGTGTGTATGTGCCAGTTACTCAGAAATGTTGTTGTACCCTTGCAGTGAAGAAATGTCACTCTGTTGTAGTAAGTGCTGACAATCCCCAGTAGTGCAGTCCCATATAAAGTGGATGGAGGAAGTGCCAGTAGCTGTGAAGTATGCAACAGTCCTAAACAGTTGTGAAATGGCTGACATGCATAGGTAAATTTGGCACATGAGTAGCCTGTCAAGGTGTTCCCCAGAAATGTTAGTGTATTACCTGAAAAGTAGGGTTGTGCAGAAAACAAGTGAAAAAGCCATGTGAACACATCCAGATGTGCAGATACATAAACAAGTCAATTTAATACAAGTATGTAGCAGTAACATCTGCATCCTGGACAGTTATCATGTCAGATATCGGTCAGGTATATCTTGAAGTAGCAAAACCAATAACGCAATCAAATGCATGTTGCCTAGTGTAAGAATACATGTAGGGGATATACACCTGCAGTCAATAGGAATGTAGTGTACAGTTAAAGTATTAATAAGATGTTAATGGAGGTTTCTTTTTACACCCTACTCCATGTGCATAAACAATGCAATTCCGCACCTCAATGGGTATGTCTAATCTCATAACATTTGTTGGGACATATGTCCTATTGTTATATAAAAATCTGCACTTACTTTGATGCATGTCACCTGTTATAACACCGCAATCTTGGTGGCCTGTTGCCACCAATCATCCCTGCATGCTGTTGGAATGTTCACTGTCGTTCAATACATGCATGTGTTATGCTTGCTGTTCAACTGTTGTAACCCTAGTGTGTTGGGTTAATGGGAATATTACTGCATGCTGTTACAACTAACTTGGAATGCTGTTGTCTATGTTGTAATTAAACACACCTAATCACAGAACATATGGGAAGGCCAGTCCCAGCGGACCCACCTGTCCCTCCCCAGCCCGGGCCACCCTCCTCCGTAGGTCCTGTGCCACCTTCGGGTGGAAGCGCTGCAGGGGATGGGGCTTGCTCCCCCCCCTGCAAGTGTGAGCAGAGAAGGGCCTCCTGTCACCCTCCAAAAGGTCTGGCTTGTGGTGCGTAGGGAGATCCAGCATTTAGTCGCTGATCCCCTATGCCAACTCGAGGCGAGAGTGGTGTGACTCACGGGTAAGCCTGCCCCTCCTACGCAGCCCCCAGCACAGTGACCCTCGGGTCTGTGAAGGTCCAGTGGTGACTGCCCATGGGTGGGGATCTCAGTCCCACTTTTACCATCTATGGGCTCATGGGCTTGCGATTTCCAAACATCTGTCCCCGTCAATTGTGTTCACCTACCCCATGTATCATACTCCGCCCCTGTATGCATCTTGTTTGTGTTGTCTGTTTACATACCCAACCTACCTCCCCAAATAAACCTACTTACTCTACCTCACTTTCCACTCTCCCCATAAAAAAAAAAAAAAATGGCAATCTGTACCCGAAAAAAAATTACGCCCCATACATAGCTTCACATTTCACACATATGTCCATTGGACATGTACACTGATAATTCTAACTGGCAGTACAACAAACTATGTTGTCCTCACCCCACTCCCAGGGGTGGAAGGTTTCAAATTTCACTCCAAATTTTCAACATATGCACAGCTGTTGCTGGTAAAGAAATGGGCAGCTATGGACCTTCCCTACACCCATCCTGCACATCCTGAGCTTATTTTCCTACTTTCTTTCCCTCTTTGTGCCCCCTTTTTCACCACTGTCCTATCTCCCCATTTTGTTTTCTTTCAAAGAAATTAGCGTGGGGGTTAGCGGGAGTAAGCACTTTTAAGCAGTAGTAAGCGGGATTAAGCGAGTGTGCACATGTGTAAGCTTAGCTAAGCATCACTAAGTATCACACAAACCCGCGCAAACCCGCTTACAACTGCTTAAAAGTGCCTTAGTCATTCTATGGCAGGGCCCTTGTTCTGCTGAGCATCAAAAGAAAAAAAACCTCTGCCAGTCTCGAACCCCAGACAATTGACTGCATGAATTACCACTAAGCCACAGCAGATATACAAATAACTTTGTTCTGAAATAAATATATCATGCATTACAATGAGGGAAGGTAAATGGAAATTAAGAATGGTATAACACAAACCCTTTTCTGTGGGTCTTTACCAGCAGTGGTTGTGAAATTGCATGACATGACTGTGAAAGGAGAACCAGCCATCCTAGCAGGGATTAATGTTACAGTAGCATCTTACAAACACCACACAGTATCAGACCAGGATGAATACTGGCCACAGGAATACAGTGCAATAACCACATTTGTATGGCAGTTAATTGTGTAAGTGAGAAAAAAGTACATACTCCCATGTATACTGTGTTAGCATTTGGAGGGGTGCGTACATGTCTACACTGAGATGTGTGTACTGGAAGCAGCAACATGCAGGTATGAGTACAACATGCATATAACTGGCTACAACCCTAGCATCAGATAAGAGACATATACCAACCTTCAGACTGACACAACCGTGTCCAGAGCAAACAAGCATGGGCCCCACCTTGGAAATTTGAAAGGGCTACACCTACCTAACCTAGCATTTTATAGCAGTGGGCTGCAATCACAGTGAGTAATGCAATCACCAAACAGCAGGCTGCATGCAATTACTGAATGGTGGGCAGCAATTGATGCAGAGGCTGTCACATGCATAAGTGCAGATACCTAGAAAATCAGGCTGTACCTGCAGTCCACACATGCAATTATATCATTGCAGGTGCTGTGAGATAGAGAGTGAGAGAGAGAGAGAGACACGGACACAGACACAGACTGAGACAGAGACAGAACAGAGTGAAAAATAGAGACCGAAGGTTAAATAGAGGGCAAAAACCCATAACAAACCACCAATAAAAAAAAAAAAACTACAAAACCGTAACACACGGAGCAGGGAAATACAAAGGTAAGGTATATAACTCACATTTATGTGTTGGCATGTTGTAGATGTTCCTGAAGAGTACTCTACACACGGCAAATCATCCATGTGTGGCAGCAGTATGTATCTATCTGTATCTGCACATGTGCATAGGGCAAGGGACATACTGCAACTGTTAGTGAAGGGTGGACAGCTATCTGTCAGTGAAGGTTGATATGTGCATATATCCATGTAGGTCATAGTGTGTGGCCTAGAAGACAGCATGCAGTGCGCAGTAGTGGCCTTAGGTCAACTGGTGCCCTAGGCAAAAGGGCTCCACGGCGCACCATACCACACTTCCTGGTGCCCCCATTCTTGTCTTACTACACCACATAAATAGTGGAAAAGCACCCCTGCAGATCTGCTGTGCTACAGACAGTGAGGCCTGCTAATGCTACAAGGGCTGAGGACACCCACATGCATTCTGCACAACACTGTGCAATTTAATCACATACCTGTACATCCCACAACTGTCGCATAACTGATATCCCCACCATGAAAGGTGGACTGTACATGTGCCTATATGTACATCCATGTGTACAGCAATGGATGTGTACATTTATGTGTATAGATATGTATATATATATATATATATATATATATATATATATATATATACATATATATAAATATACATATAGAGTGAGAGACAGAGAGACACGGAGTCATATGTACCGCAACAGGAGTGTGGTGACCAAGGCATGGACTGTAGGCAAGTGTTGATACTGCAGTGCCATTCCATCTTCCCAAAACAGTGCACCCATTAACTACCACATAGGTAGAGATCGACCTAACAGTGAAGGTGTGATAAGGGAACATGGGACACAGGTGGACAGTAGCCTCCACTTTGATGAAGACAGTGCCACACTACACCTGTAATCTGTCTGTGTGGTATGTGTCATGACAACAGGTGTGTCATCTATGGAAGTATAGAGTAGAGTTCCCCTCTACTCATCACAATGCCCTGTGTGGTATGTACTTCACATGACAACTGCACCAGGTGGACAGGCCACAGACAGACCTCCCAAAGGGTAATACTGGCCGCAAACAGATGCCCTATGCAGACTGACTCACAAAACCACAACTACACTGTATTGCATACTGGCCACACAGAGGTGACCTCTGCTGGACATACAGAGGTATGTCACACCCATAGCTGGGTGACAACCACCATGACAACATATCACAATCCCTTGGGGATACACGCTCTAGGGCCCTAAACCTTGTGAGCTCACTAAACAGCACATGCTGGAGGGATAGGTTCCCATCTCAGAGATATGCCATACACTGTAATAGACCACATAGCAATATTAAACAAGGATCCTCCTTAGCAATTGTTATAAATACCCCTGATGATTGTGTGGGAGATTGGTAATACACCCCAGGAAACACCTCTGTGGTTCAGGTTGGCAGGGGCAAGTGAAATCAAAGTACATGTGTGTCAAAGGCCAGGGTAGCATATGGCTAGGCTGCTGTAGGCCCTAGGGCCGATAGCATATTAGCTACCTATGACACAATGCACTCACACATGTACTTAATGCAATAGCTGCTATGTGAGGTTGAATAAGTGTAACGCTGAATGTGTGCAAGGTCTGTAAATGTGTGATAGCTTAGTGTGATGTTGCATCTGACATGGTAGTGGCTATCCTAGCTGTGAGGACAGCAACTGATGTGTAATGTACTGTTAGGCAGACATAGTAGTACAGCATATGATGTGACGTAGGTCTCCGTTCACGAATGTGGTGTCTCTTTGTAGGCTAAAGCAATACATGTATGCCTAGTGAGTGGTACTGCTGGTGAATCCATCGCCAATATGAACTGTAGTACTACCTGAAGCTGTAGGCCTAAACAGCACAGTATGGTGTGCATTTACATTGCTTGGAAACACTGTCATGTGTGTTTCCTGTAGTCTGCACAGAGGACAGAATGCAGGCATAACGGTGTGTAAGTAGTGGCACACAGTACCATATGGTACACAGGTAATGCTCATCTGTGTTGGCATACAGTGGTGCGTTTTATGTTTTCCTGATGTGTATGTGATTATGCCTGTATAATGGCTGCAATCATATGTGTGTTACAGGGTTAATGTGTGTATCCAGCAACATATATAGTATGTTACAGCAGTATGCAACCTATAGTAACAACTGGACATATCTGTTAGGCAGGGCTATGGCATCAATGACTAGGGTGGTTGATTGGTACTACTGTACCTGTACTTTACATCCATTGCAATGGATGACATCTCTGTTCATGCATTGGTGTGATATACACCCCTGTCTTGAGGTTGTGCAATGTGTCACAGTGTGTTGGTTACTGTTGTATAGTGGTGTGATATATAGAGCCTGCCAGGCAGTGTTAGTTATTTGTGGCCTGAGAACTAACAAGTGGTATTGAACGTGTGTAACCTTTGACAGACAATAGGATGGTATATATGTCAGTAAAGTGATATGTGTGGGTAAAGGTGTAAAGTGTGCCACAGGACACTCTCACACATATTGTTCATATCTATTTTAGCCAGATGGCCCACCAACACAACCCAGCGTATACAGCGGATGAGGAAGAGGTGATACTCGACAACCTATTGCAGCGGTACACAATGCTTTTCTCCAGAAGCAGCCAGCACCAGCAGGAGTGGACTGCACTGTGGCAGGAACTTGTTAGTCAGGTAAATGACATAGGCATGCATAACTGGACATATGAGCATTTACGCCATTACTGCAGTGATTTAATTAGACAAGTCCGGCGGCGTGCGTCTGATATCCAAAGACAGCAACTTGCCACAGGTGGTGGGGTGGCCATTCACTCCCCCCTCACCAGAGAGGAGGAGCTGCTCCTAAGCATGGTGGCTCCTGGACAACAGTTACATCAACCTCTGACATGTGTTGTAATGGAGGCCGGTGCCACCCAGCACATCCACCTAGAGCAAGCAGGTAACATGCCCTATCTGTAGACTACAGTTAACTGTATTGTTAGATTAGGTGTACGTGAGATGTGTACTGTGTGTTTAGCAGTTCCGCTGCCTAGTGTTGTGCAATACGGATAGTTTGAATAATATCCCTACACATGTGACTGTTGACTGTTGTTGTACTGCAGTTTAGCATACCCACTGTAGCAATGCCACAGTTGTGGCCACTGACAAACCCTCTCATATTCTCGTAGGTTCCCCTGGTGTGACGGCAGGGCAACTGATCCATGCTGGTGAATGTTATACCTGCAATGTTGGTAATGAAATATGCTTGTCATAGGTGAGGTGTAAGCCATGTACATGTCACCTACGCATAATGCATGCCATGCATGTCTGCTGTGAGACATTGCACAGCTCAGTAATGTCACTAGCTGCCTCAATGACATGCAATACACAGAGCATGACACACAGTTGTGGAAACCCCGTACTGCACATTGGATAGGCATAGTTGCAACACCTGTACACAACATAAGACATTTATCACATGCAGTACACAAAGTCATGCTACATATGGCGTAACGATACACCTGCTGTAAGGTCACACTTCAGTATCCCACATGTCATCCACACACAAATGATGTACCTCAGGGGTAGAGGCCTATCATGGGCCGTGCAACACTCTTCAACACATAACACAGTCATGTTAGGCAATGCTCCCTACTGGGCACCTCATACACCCATGTACAAAGTGGCTGTGTAATAGCGAACGTATCCACGGCACGGCAGTTCAGGTACAGCATGCTAGGCGGTGGTCTGTCACACAGTAGTAGCCATGAGTGACCACAAGATGCATGATGATGATGATGATGGCACATGGTACTACATCCCATCCAGTTACAGTGACCACAGTACTACACATAGCAGTCTTTGCTGTCCACCTCATTGTTCTGTGTGTGCAAACATATGCACCTATACACACCATGCATAGCATGTTGTGTGTGTGCTTACATATGCTAGTATACACATTTTGCACAACAGTTGCCATCTGTACAAAGAATCACATATATATCCTGGAATGCTATTGGGTGTATAGGTCACATGACACACATTGGGTATGTGTGGTGCTTAATGTTGCAGTCGTGTAGCATGCCATGTCATTGCTGGCAACAACATATCTGCAATATGTCCCACACGCACCATAACCACTGTGAAATGTCCATGTCGTGCATTGGGATTCCTTCACATCTACATGCACCACTCATCCCATGTCTGTACATTGCATGCATTTGCCACACCTCTGCCCACTATTATGTGCTATGGACACAGACACTGTCATCAGACATGGCAATCTATGTGTCACACAGATAACACATGCAGCCATGGAATGTATACCATTGAGTGATGGTGCACATGACATTGCAGAGCAGATAATACTTTCACAGCAATGTTGTGTCCATGTACACATTGTGTTCCAGGGTGTAGCCAATCACTGAACAACTACACACATGCATCAAAGCCATGTATAATGTCATTAGATAGGGCTATCTACACTTGCACTGCATGGTGTTGAGCAACACATGGTCTGCCTGCTGACACATGTGTGGTGACTGTTTGCCTTGTGATACTGTCACCCACCATCACCCACTATTGTGTATGTGTTGGATTGCTGGTGTGTGTGCGTGTATGTGCTGTGGTGAGCAGTGTATTTCTGTGCATGTGTGCATGTGTTCATGTGTTCATGTGTTCATGTGTGCATTTGTGCATGTGTTCATGTGTTCATGTCTGCATGTGTGCTAACATCATGTACAGATTGTAAAGTGCGTTTCCTGTCTTCCTTCCACGGGTGCTGAGTTAGGCGTGGCTGAATACAGCAGGGAAACTGATGTCACCGCCACTAATAGTGGAGATGATGAAACATGTATTGTGGCACAGGAAGGTCTGACAGGGTCTGTCATTGGTCCACCAATCGACAGTACACAGCGGTCAACCCCATCTATGCGTACACTCATACTGCCAATACATCCCTCATCACCAATGGCCTTAGCTGAGGGACAACATACAGTTGGCATTGACCAGGAGAGTGTGGTACCTATGGCACGTGCATCCCCTCACAGCAGCCATAGCCGGATTACCAGAACGGTACCACATAGGCGGATGTCCAGGGGTTCTCGGGGGAGCACCACTGGTTATATTGCCCCTGGCAGACGTGCCCCCGGAGGTATTACAACCTCCAGTATGTTCTGGTCAGTAATACAGGCACAGGCACGTATGGAACGGTACGTCCAAAAGGGACTAAGGGCGCAGAGGGCACATTACACTGCTATAAATGACAGCATCCGTGACCTTGCCGGTGCAGTCTGGAATTACACCGAGGTCATTGATAGTCATTGGAGGGAGACATTAGATGTCCTCCACAATGTGTTAGCCATGAGCCAGGACCATGCGGGAAGGATGAGAAGCCGACGCGGACGCATGCTAGCAACAGCATCAGCTGGCAGTCATCACGGATGGACCACGGATCACAACCGCTCCCATAGTGGCAGTACCAGCCCCAGCAATGCTGGCTGGCCTGTCCATTGACCGCCCTATTAGACCACGTGCACGTGGTACTGGCCAGTTCCAGCAGGGACATGGGTCCAGTCATCACACCTCTGCCTCTGATGATAGCACCCACTCAGGGTTGGTACCCGATACTGCCCGTAGCACCCCTGCTAGGCACAGGTACTGTGTCCGTGGCTGGAGACAGTGATCTGTACGACCTAGCACGTACAGTCTGTGGCTGTCCCACAACCGCCCGTATATGGCAGCCACATGGTGGAGTTGTGTTCATGCAGACACACACACATTTACCATACAACTAGGGCACACACATACACACACACACACATTATATCAACATTGGTCCATGCAGTACTGTTGTCCCTCACACACACACACACACACACACACACACACACACACACACACACACACACACACACACACACACACACACAGACATGCCGATTGGATGGGTCAATGTCGGGCTCTGGCAAACCTACAACACACCCTGTGCATATGATGACACCTGCGCCACCTCCTGTCATCTGTCACATTGATGCAGGAATAGGTTAACATGGTTCTGATGCACAGGGTGACATTATAGCACTGTAGCAATAGTGCAAGTTGCCAACAGGAAGGTGTACTGATATCCTTGTAGGCATATCTTTGCAGGCATTATGCATCACAGCTCTGATAGTCATTGTAGCATTGTTTACACCAGTGTTATGTCTGAGTACATATTGTCCACCCATGTGCCACTTGGCTGAAGTGTACAGTGTTGCCAGCATGTGTTAGTGAGTGGACAGTACGTGTGTGATGTGTGCATTACAAATTAGCAGGTGTACATCTGTGAACATGGTGTGTGCGCACTGTCTGCATGTGTGTGCATAGTGGACATGTGGGATGTGCGACATACCCTGTTCTACACATTGTTAATATCTCATGGTATCTTTCGATGGCCAGTATGCATTCTACTACAGATATGTACTAACATGGGTACACATGTGTATGACATGGGTTGGCACTATGCTGTGGGTGATACCGTTGATATCTGTGAATGATCTGCAGTCTGGCAGTATACACCACCTCAACAGCATGACTATAACCAATCATTAGATGATGTCCTGACAAATGACTCACAGTTGTAGGGAACTCAGTAACAGTTGGATCCTTCCAGTACTATACTATAACAGTAACCAGTGGTATTGACCACCACACGTTCCTGGGACCACACCTGTGTGGCATATAGCCCTCTTAGGTACATGCAAACATACTAGGGATATGTCAATCCACATCTGGAAATGCATGCATTGGCCTACACTGCATTCCCCGGATGGGACGCATATCCTACACAAGGGTATCATACAGACAGATGCCTGTTGTCCAATACATGCTGTATGCTGTCTATGGCATAGTCATCCACATTTACTATACATACTATCCCGACAGTACCACATAGGTGGTAGCCCTGAACATGTATGTTGGGTACCAATGTGTACAGACAGACACGTGTTGTCATCTGTCCCTTGGTATCCACATATCCACAGGTATTGTGGGGTCCCTCGGTGTTTCACATAACACATTAGGGGCCTGCATGCATATCCACAGGCTGGTGCACACCTATAATGACTGTCCATTATTGCCAGTCGTTGTTGTGTATGAAGATGTCTGATATATACCCCAGCAATTACCCTCACTCACAGTACTCTATAGTACGTGTCATGGGTGTGTGTGGCAGGGATGTCCTTGGCCACGGATCACTACATTGGCCGGTCTTGACGCATACATACATATGTGACCTATGATCTGAGAAGCAGCGGCACAATCTGTCGAAAGTTACAAATGTATTCATGTAGTATGCAGGCTTCACACCTATGTACTGATGGAGGTCACATGTACACAAATCTGTTTGACACACAGATACTCGATGTGTGCAATGCACATACTGTTTGAAACATATGTCATACCATAGTAAAAGCAAAACCCACACTGCATTGACACCTGTGGCACACATACAGCATTTGCAGGAGTCAAACCTCTACCTAACTATGTTATGATACTAGAGAGATACGCATTAACACGGCACGCTATATGCATTATTGGGTGGTTTCTATTCTCCTTGAATATTTGTAGGATGCTGACATCATCAGACTTTCCGAAGAGGGATGTACCTCTTTTAAAATGTGTTTTCCCAGTCGACAAAAAGGCTACTCTTCTCAAAGGAAATCACACACATACACACCCCTCACACACAAACACACTTGGCGTTTAAAGGAATCAAACCCCTACCTGACTATGTTATGACACTAGTGAGATATGTATTAACACGACGTGCTATATGCTTTATTGGGAGCATTCATTTCCAAAGCTCTATTTGTAGGATGCTGTCATCATCACACTTGGCAAAGAGGTATTCACCACTCCTAATGTGTTTCCACAGTCTCCAAAAAGACCACTCCTCTCAAAGCCAATCTCACACACACACACACACATACATACATACACTCAGCAATTGCAGGATTCAAGCACCTACCTATGTTATGATATTAGTGAGATACGCATTAACACGATGCGCTATATGCTGTACTGTGTGGTTTATATTCACATGCTATATTTGTGGGTTGCTGACATCATCAGACTGGACATGGTAATGTGTGTGCACTTAGTGTTATGCAATCCCAGGAATGAACCTTGTGGGTCAGCAGGTGTGAAAATCTTGAACAGGAATACACAATTCATACCTGGTGTGATCTATCTGTGGACAAATTACCATTCCTTCATATGACAATACATATTCATGCACGGATTGTAGGTTTTGTGGATACAACATGTGTCTGTGATGTTGGTAAAGGGCTATTCAAAGTCTATGTGGGACCTGTGTTGCTCCTGTCAGTGATGTATGTCCTGGGTGGCTGCCTTGCAAGATATCTAGCAGGTTTGGGGAACATGATGTGCTCATTAACATACCACAGATGTTTGGGTTGTGTGTTTGTCGGTTTACAATATCTCTGTTCCTGACTGCAATCATGATGAACTCCATGGACTAGCATTTTGGACTTCATAGGCTTATAGGAATATAGTTCCCATGGTGTGTTGTGCACTAACACTTGTGAGGTGTGCCACATGTTGCTGTAACACATTCAATGGTGTAAGATCCTGTAGAGAGTGTGAGGATCAACACACTGTTCGGGTGCAGTGTCTGTTTGTCCTGTCGTTCACTTATGACACATATGGGGTAACAATGTTATCCACATGATGGGATTCATTTGGCATTGGGAGGACCAGTTTACACATTCTACATGTGATATCTCCTGGTATGATGTTAGGGCCTTTTGTCACTGGGGGGTGGGTATATATGTATGGGCCTGTCTGACAGGATGTTGACATTGTCAGTCAGGTACAGTTGACCCTGACTCAGGACATATATGACTGTACATCGATATTTCTGACATAGCTGAAGGAGGTGTAATGTTTCTGTCTGTACTCCTTTGCAGATTATCTTTCCACAGCAACAACAAACCTGAACACTAAAACCCTGTTATACTCTTTTACACACTTGACACACTACTGATCCTTTGTGATCACTCGACAGTATATGTCATCATCATATCCTGGCATGTCCAAAGGTCAGTTTTGTGTGTACTCTCCAGTCCAGCTGGTGCATATTGGAATTCTGATGCATTGTTACAACTGCCTTATGTACATAGGGAACACTGTCCTCCTACCAACAAAATCAGATATATGTGAGAGGTGCAACTGTATAGACAGACAGGAGGCTGAGCTCTCCCAAGCCATGACTGGCACAGTCTATCGGGTGGTGAAGGTAACCACACACACCGCAAATACAGTCACACATGCACCTATGACAACAGCAAACCATATACATTGACATACAATGACATACTTGGAGCATCTAAATATACTCTGCCTAAGCAGCAAAGACATCCAAAGCAGACACACAAACAACTGCTAACACACAACCATACACACATATCACATAGTTCACAAAGTCATTGTGCCACACAGTCACTGCCCTTAGGCCTACACAACACACCTCATACACTTGTATTAGGTGACTGTAATTGTCAGTCACATTGACATCCCACTCACCAGGCTGAACAAGGTGAAGGTCACTTTGTGCTGTGTGTCGGGTGCCAGGATATGCCACATGACACATGCACTGTTGTCAGTCCACTGCAAGTACAAATATGGCTCTGTCATTGACCATTCTGGTGTGTAAACCCTCAGACGTTCCTCCCTGGACTACATGACAAGAGACATAGAGGAGCTCTCTGATCATGCAGCCCAGGACAGTATGACCCTGACCTTGTGTAGCATCTTACCCTCACCAAGTACTATGTCACAGTTACAGATGACATGAGCGCTTTTAACAGTTGCCTAACATATTGTTGTCATTCACAGGGGATCGAGTGTCTGTCAGCCTGGGATTACATGCTCAACATGCCACGTACATTCGCGATGGATGCCATGCACCTGCACCCCTAGGCTTTCACAGACTGCCTTAGGCTCTTGACACACACATAGTGGCTGTTTGAAGCGAGGGTCAGAAGACATAACCACAGCCATAGACATTACAGGCTACAGGAAGCGGAGAGTGATGGTGCTCAACAACTGATGTCTAACCCTCAGAATGCATGCACTCAGGACTCACATCAGTATGGAATCTGTCGATATATGTGCAGTAACAAACACCTGGTTCAGGCTCACAAAAGCACAGCAGCACTAACAGGTTTTACGTCATACCATGGTTTTAAGACACAAGACTCGAACCGGACAACAACAATAGGGGGGGGTATCCATATACATCATTCATACACATACCTCCAGGTTGGTAGCAGTGCACAAAGCATTGAGGAACGTACATGTGCAACTGAGAGTGGGAAAAACTGCATTTCAGTTTGTAGACTGTTACAGACCAAACTCCCAAACTTGGGCACAACAGTCATTATTCCTGGGAACACTGGGGAATGTGAAGGTCTCACCAAACACCATTATATTGTGTGACTTCAAATACACAAACATTGACTGGGTATACAACTCAAGCACTGATACCCTCGCACAACAGTTGCTAGGATTGTTACACTCAAATGCTATGGCAGACCTGATCACCACACCCACAGGGGGTTAAACATGTGGGACCTGATCATCACCACCCACATGGGGACTCTATGTTCCACAACAGAGGTATACCTGTAATTGTTAAGGTTGGAACATACATTCATACACACACACATCCTATGTGATCTCAGTGACATACTTCTCATGCGCAAACGTCACACTTCTACAAACTGTGGTGGTATCCCTCAATGACCCTGGGACAGTGTTAATTATGGCTCAGACCACTTCATACTTTACAAGCACATTCTATGGACAACTACTGGAATGCATGGATCATGCTATCCCAGATAACTACAAGACTCACTCCTCCAAAGGCAGGGGATCTGTCTACTGGACCACGGCCATTACTGAGCTATACAGGGACAGGAGGAGGCTACTACATTATAGAGCACAATCACAATCAGGAAGGCATCTCTGATCAGTACTATGGTATAGCTACGATCACTTGTTGATTCATCTAAGGCCCACTTCTAACAGACACTTGCAACAGACACTATGGACTATCACAAGGACTTATTTAGTTATGTCAGCGACCTGGGTGGGAACTCAGATATGCTGTGAGTTACTGCATAATTACAAATGATACAATGAACCCACTGACATTGCGAACATCCTGGACAACAGGTTCAGTGGGAATGTTTCCCCACCATCCCCCCCTGCAGTGCACATGTCCATCACAACAGGATGTAGCCTCCGTGACATCACAGATGAACATGTGTGTGCTGCCCTCTCCATAGCAGAAAACACAGCATCAGTGGGACCAGATGGTGTCCCAGACTGTGGCATACACGAGATTCATGACAAACTTCACACTCACATTATGTCGCTGTTCAATATCACAGTTACTACAGGATGTGTACCCATGGAACGGCATACAGCTATGGTGTACCCGCTCCACAGTGCTGATGCCACAAGGGATCCTGGACATTATCCCAATATATGCCTAACTTTCCTGGTCTGCTATGCTATGGAGTGTATCATCATGGAACACATACATTGTGAAACTACAGACACTGGATCCTACAAAATTTGGTTTTGTTGTTGGCATATCTTGCCGCTTGCAGATGTTTGATGTCTTTAAACAGTTAACAGGTCCATAGACATACACAGGGATGTCCACACAGCCTACCTGGAGCTTGCACACCACTTCTACACAATACCCCACTTGGCCTTTACACATTAGATCACCGGATTCAATATCTACACATATGTCACAAGACAGATTGCTAACTGGATCATGGATAGCACACACATGGTCAGTATTGCAGGTGCCATGTCTGACTATACACCAGTTACACGTGGCATCCCACAGGGCTCAGTACTGGGACCTATCTTGTTCTGTATATATTTCTGATACATACTGGCTAACACAGGAGGAATATGGATAACCATGTTTGCAGATGACTGAAAACTGTGTGCCATAATCGACTCCACAGCTGGCACAAGCATCCTCAGAAAGGGTCTCACAGAGATGGATGACTGGTGCCAGAGCCATGGCCTACAGCTACCTTCCTTTAGATGCATAGTCATCACCTTTGGTAGTAACATCGTGCACACACATTACCACATAGGTGATGATACATCATGTACAGTGTGTGTGATTTGTGATTTGGGGACATGAATACTTACTACTCTCGCCTTTGACATTCACGAAGCCAATGTTGTTGGACACACCTGCGATTTAGCCAACGTTATCCCATACGGTTTTGCATCCAAATCAGGTGGGGTCATTGTGACCCTATAGTCATCAGGCACATGCTTAGATGCAATGCCCCATTTCGGATGTACCTTACCCAACACCTGCAGCAATGGAATGTACACAGATTTACATAACCAAGTGGATCTAGGGACTCACACAGATGGTATGCACAGTTTGGCTATGGTGACCCCAGCTCTCCTCAGTTGCTTACTACCTACTTGGATGCAGTCTGTGCCTTTTGTTTGAAGCCATGTCCATCACAGCATTGATGGACAGGCTCCACATGAGGATATCAAAGTCCCTTACAGCTACATGCTCCAGGAACAGGCACGTGA
The DNA here is from genome assembly GCF_019279795.1 of Protopterus annectens. Classification (NCBI taxonomy): domain Eukaryota; kingdom Metazoa; phylum Chordata; order Ceratodontiformes; family Protopteridae; genus Protopterus; species Protopterus annectens. Next base: position 1,155,809,940 of record NC_056726.1, on the reverse strand, counting down.
GCAATGATGTTAATAGGACATGCTGGACAGGCATATTACCATCACAGAGGCTCCACTCACTCGGGAATGTGATCACAGTCCCACATATGCACAGACCCACGCTGACCACCTACAGGTGACATCTTCACAGGTGGATAGGTGATCGTATGTTTTGCCCTGGGATATGTTATGGGTCCTTGCTAGACAGAGGCAGAATAAAATGAACATATGTGAGATATCTTGTGTGACCTACTATTAACAGGCACAATCTACTGATCTAGCGTGGTTGCAAAATACAAACACACTGTGGCTAGGATTCTACATACCCTAGGGTAGATAGCCTAGTGTCAACCTCTGAACCTATGCTAATGTTCGGGATGCACATTGTTCAGTGATGGTACTGATTACAGGTTTTGTTTCTTCTTTGCTTTACAACTTCCTATGAACATCCTAGGTTTCTGCATAACATATTTGATTGTGACAGGATTTCACTATATTACACTGTGTCTGTTGTCATATCACTGTGTGCACATGGTGGATTGGTGAATAGTGCGAGTTTCCTGGGTTGACACGTGCAACTGAGGGATATGTGTGGCCCACTGCTGTACTCAAACTTGCCCTAAGGGTGTGAGCATGCCCAGTTCAGACTTTCAGTGTTTTGTTGCCTGACATTTGTCTCATAGTTTCAAGTGTGTGAGCATGCCCAGTGTGACCTTGCAGTATGTTGCTGTCTGAGGTCCACTACATTTGTTGATGTGTGTGAACATTACCAATATTAACATTTATACTATATGTGTGTTGAATATCAGGTTCTATTATTACTGCAGGCCTCACCTTTGTGTCTTAACTCAACAGGGATTATGCTATGCCTGCAAGGTTTCCATGAGATACTTAGCATTGACTTATCAACATTTTTTCATGCAAGCTGACCATTGACATACTGTCATGGTTTAGTGGTTCTGTACTCTGATTATAGTGCACTGTATCCTGGGTTTGAGGACTGTCACTATTTCATATTTTCATACATGCCAGAACAGACGGCTTCAAGAAAAGTGAAGCAAATATGAACTTGTTAACATGCTTTTGGATGAAATATACCCACATTTGACCAGACTTGCACAACATTGCTCAATGTTGCCCAACATTGCTAGACAGTGCACACTATTGCTGAACATTGCCTGTAGTTGTGCTACTTAGTGTGTGCAATTTTGTTTACATATACTAAATAGTGGTGCGAGCTGTTTAGCAATGTTTTACATTGCTTAACATGTAGCAATCATGCCTCAGGTGGTGCTGCAGGGCTGCCTATGTCGGATGCACATTTTACACTACCTATACATGTTTGTTAACAGGTAGTGTCAAGTTAGGCATCACTTTTACTATATGTGCAAGTCAGAGAGTTGTATCATTTCCAGGGTTCCTACTGAGCCAGTGTATATGTTATGCGTTGCCTCTTTGCCAAGGCCAAAGCATACTGGGCATGCCTCCTTCTGCCTACTGGGGCAGGCTCAGGTTGTTCCTCCTCTGAGTCATGCTCTGCCTGTGACGGCCTTGGCAATGGTGGGGGGCTGTTGTGCCTGGCACTATGCTTCTCCTGCTGCAGCTGTTTTCTCAGGATCATATTGTGTAGCATAGCACATACCATGACTATTTGGGTACATGTAGTTGGTGAGTACTGCAAGGCTCCATCAGATGTGTCCAGGCACCTGAACCATGACTTAAGCAACCCAAACACACGCTCAATTACATTTCGTGTTTGTGTGTGAGCCTCATTATGGCGTTCCTGTTCAGGTGTGTGCGCATTTCTGATGGGTGTCATTAACCACGGCTCGAGTGCATATCCAGCATCCCCCACTAGGTGACCATGAGGGATGTCCCCATTGGCAAATGTCTGGTACAGCTGTGTCAGATTCCAGATATGGGGTCATGGCACCTTCCAGGGCAGCCAGCACACACATTCATTATTATGCTCTGGGCATCACACTTGACCTGGCAGTTGATGGGGGGTAACCCTTGTGGTTATAGCAGACCCTACCCCACTCACCGGCTGGTGCTTTGATGCGAATGTGCGTGCAGTCTATTGCACCCACTACCTCAGGGTATTCCGCTATTTGCTGGAAGAGACACATATTGCTGGCCAATACCTCATAGGAATTGGGGAAATATACATGATCACCGACATGTGCTGCCATGGCATTCAGGAACTGGTGCAGTACCCTAGATGCTGATGCCTGTGAAATCCCCATCATATCGCCAGTTGGTCTCTGGAAGGTACCTGTTGCTAATATTCTTAGGCCAACACATACCTTGGTTTCCACTGGGATGGGTTCCCCTCTGTTGGTTCTGTGTGTGAGGTGTTGCCTGCACAGCTCAACAATTTGCTGCATGAGGTCTCTGTCCACTCTATAGCGTTCCACTATCTCCAGCTCATGTAGCCCCTGGTAGGTTACCCTAGGCCTGTACACTCTTCTCTGTCTCCTCACTGTGGGTTGCTCAGCAGCATTTGCATTGTCACCACCCTGAGCATGTTGCATATGTTGCCTTATGACAGCAATAGCATCCCCTAACATTTCTTTGTCTCAGTAAAGCTTTTTCAGTTTTCTCTTCTATTAGCTTACTGCAGTGTTGCAGTGTGTCTGAGAAAAACATACTGGAATGGTTTTTGTTGAGTTTTAAGTGCTGGGCTGGGCTGGGCTGGGCTAGTGTACTGCCTGTGTAATTGCCTGATTCTGATTGTTTTCACCTGCTAGCTCTGCTAGTACTCCCTGGTTAATGTCCTACTATTTGTTGTGCTTCCGTTTCCCTTTCTGTTTCCTCAGAGGGCAGCACTGCGCAAACAAGCGCAAACACGCGCACACCAGCTCACGTGCACACACATGCTTACACAGACTAAATCTTGCTTATTCTTGTTAAAACTCGCTCACACCGGCACAAACTTGCTTACAACTGTTTACACAGCCTTACATATGCTTACTCAAGCCTACATGCGCGCACACAGTCTTACTCGGGTTTACTGGCGCGCACACGTGCACATGCACGCTCAGCAAGAAACTTTGATGTTATCCACAGCATACACCTTCAATTTCTTGACTTTACCTGGCCTACCTGTTGACACACCTCTTTCACTATTATGTAAATGTAAGCTGACACATGTCACTCTGCTCCAATGAGCTGCACTCCTTTCATACATACCCCCCTCGTGATATCACCTATCTTCTACTCTGTTACTCCCCTTATCCTACTCCTACACTCCACTGACTGTGCTCATTTGCTATGTAAACTTGCGATTCACTATCATAACTCTCATTTGCATAAGATTGTCTACTAATGCTTAGTTACATCTCTTAGACTGAGCTTCCCCCCTTAGCAACCTCTACTCGGTGGCCATATTGTCTTCAGCCTGCCATTCCCTTGCATTGTAAATTCATTTTAGCTATGAAATTCACATTTGTGGATCTTAATTATTAATTTTCTGCTTTTTAGGGTGCAGCGCATTTGCTAGGCGCTGCGCTACTGTTAAACCCCGGAAATCGGGATTGAAAAAAAAAGTTATTTTATTTTTAATTTGTATCACTTCCCATTGCCAATGGCCATATTTTTGGCCATTGGCATGCTTCCTCCTGTGAATGCATGCTTTTTTTCCAGCTGACATGGCTCAGTTTTGCTATTTGCAGAACCATACTCAGTTATCAACTGAGTACATTTCTGCAAATAACACTACTCCTACTCGGACAGGTTCAGGTTTCCTGGATTGCAAATTTACCTCATTTGCATGGCTTTCGCCTGCAATTGGGGTAATTTGCATATGCCAGCCCTGTCCGTGTAGGATTAGTTTGGAGAGCTCAGTTGCACGCCCCTGCCGGCTGTTCCTGGATCGCTCGACGGACATGTTGGCTTGCTGTCATCTTACTTTACTCTTAGACTCCATGCAAGCCTTCATGAATCCGGCCCAAATTACATAATAAATTTAATATAGTATCATATCAAAACTGTTCTAGGGGAGAAGGTAAACCTAAATCCATATTGTGACAAAAGGAGGTACTGCCAGCACAGTTATCTGGAATTTGGTAAATAATTATATGTCATTTGTGAAAATCAAACTAATTTATATAAGATGCTTGTGTTACAAATGTATTAGAGCTGCATGACATGTGTATGTCAAACTGCTTTGTACAGATGTTTGTCATGAAAAGGTATTTGTAAAATGCTTGTTTGAAATGCATCCAAAGTGTGCCCTACTGGCATTGAACAGAAATATACCTGCACTATTTCAATTGTTTAAATGTATATATTAAGAGAGAAAGCCGGAGGGTTAACCTCAGTCTAGTAAACTTTAGAAAAATATTTGAAATTAAATCAGTTTATAGGCTAGGCCATAAAGAGGCTATCTGACAGTTTCAATGCAGCTAGAGACACAAAGTCTGTACTAGGAAGCTTTCTTTATTGTCTCTGGGGTGAACTAATTGTTACTTTGGAAGCATGAGGGGATGCAATTGTTTTATGACTTTCAGCACCTGCCAAAGATCTGAGCAAAAGCCCTTGTCTGTGTAGTTTTACAGGTAGATGCTAAATCCTAATAGTGCCAGCAATGGGGAGGTTTCCTGGGAACTAGAAGTCACTTGACCAGAAATGATGTTATTCTGCAAGCTATCCCAGCAGTAATAATTTAGATATTATTTTGAAAAGTCTTTCAGTGAGACAGAGCATTCTGCATTCTGTGTTGGACCTGACAACAACAACAAGAATCATCACCACAACATCGGCCTTGCTCTAAGTAAGTTATTAGGGTATAGTAACTCTCTTTAATTACAGTCAAGAATATAGCAAAGCTTAGTTTAGAATTTTTCTTTATTTGTGTGAGCCTGTACTGCCATGTTATTTTAAATATCTCCTGTGATTTTGAACTTTGATGTCACTGTGAATATATATTTACTATTGATTTGTTCTTTTATCATTTATTATTAAATATATTTAAACCTTTTATTGAGACTGATCTGTGTGCCTTCTTTGTGGAGTCTGCATGTCCTCCCTGTGGTCGCTTGGGTTTTCTCCAGGTGTTCCAGTTTCCTCCCACATTCCAAAGACATGCTGTAGGTGGACTGGACACTCTAAATTAGCCCTAGGCATGCGTGCGTGCATGTGTGTGCCTTCTGTGGAAGCTTGGTCACCGGGCTGGCAACTCGACACTGTAAAACTCCACTGCCAATCATGAGCAGACAGGTGATCCGCTGTGGTGACCCCTAACCGGGAAAAGCCGAAAGAAGTATATTATGACTGATCTGTGTAGAGATATTTAAGTTTTCAAAATACTTGCATATTTATTTGGTGACACTGTGTGGGCCTCTCCTGATAGCCTTGTTATTTGTTAAACTACCATTTGCATTAGTATTAATATTACACAGTAAGATTGGACACCCTTTGTTAAGGTCCCTAAAGTAGCTGATAAGGAGTGATTGGTGGCAGTGGTAACTACCTTATAATCTGGACAGAAGGGGGCATAGCTAGTAAACTGTGCCAGCCTTTCCCAAGTGTGTGTGTGTGTGTGTGTGTGTGTGTGTGTGTGTGTGTGTGTGTGTGCATGTGTGCGTGTGTGTGTGTGTGTGTGTGTGTGTGTGTGTGTGCATGTGTGTGTGTGTGTGTGTGTGTGTGTGTGTGTGTGTGTGTGTGTGTGTGTGTGTGTGTAAATCAAACTTCAAACAGTGTGTGTGTCATCTACTTGGGCAGGGACATGAAGCATTGGTCAGAGAGGGTGCTGGAGGTGTTGGCTTGGTTACTCAGCTGAGATCTCAACTCTATAGCTGTGCCAGTGAGGAGTCTTATTGGGTATCTGGAGGAAGAGGGAGAAATCAGTTCCGGACTGACTGTTGTCTCTGTGTGCTCTTAAGGGAAATTGTACTTGATGGAGAGAGATGCATCTGGAAATATTGTGTGTGTATCTGTTATTCTCTCACTGAACGTCTCCCCACAGGTGACAGTGGTGAGGATTGAGGCTCCTTGATTACTGGGCCAGTGGTGGGGCACCACAGCATTAGTATAATGAAAATAAAAAGTCACTGACTTCTAGGTAATATCAGTCAGTTGCAGTAGTTTTTGGGTCAAGAGGAATCTGTGTTCTTAATTATGAAGTAGTGCAGTTGGGAATAGCTTAACTAGTTGATATACAGGAGCACAGCCATGAGTCACTGAGGTATTGTCTCTGGTGAGATTTAAGTGTTTGAAGATGATACAGCTGTCTAAGAGACAAATGGAATTTCAGAATATAGACTCATAGTTTGAGTAAAGCACTTCAAGAGCATTGTGAGCTGTCTCCAGCATGTAATACTCTGTCCACACAGTTCTATTCATAGAGTTCTGCTTCATGACATTCTTTAAGGTTGGGCATTTTTCTGGTTTGTATGTAAGATTGTGGACAACCAACAGCTGATTTTAATTTAAGTTACATGCCAAGCAGTGATGAGATCTCTGGGTGAGAGTAGCATCAAATCTAGCACACTTATTGAAGCATCAACATGCAGGCTGGTGAAGATGAGAAGTGTTCAGTAATGTGGAAAGAAGGTATGTTAAAGCAATATTTCTTTAGCTGCATCAGCATGACAATATCTGGGTCTCTACAGCAGACCAAGCTTCTGATGAGGTTTTTGACTATTAATTGTATAAGTATGTCAGATTTTCAGTTGTTGTCTAGAGTCACTTGTAAATGTTTGGTACAGTTTATTACTTCAATTGTAGTTTTATTTGCTGAGGGAATAATGAAAACAGACCATACTGTAGACAGCTTTAACAGTAAATTGTATTAAACTATTAATGATTATTATTATTGTTTGGGTTTAAGAGCAGCAGGGGGCAACCTCTCCAAGATTCAGTAGATGAGCGTGCTTCTTTGGTTTGCTGTTGTAGTTCTATCATGCTTTTTTGCACTATACGGGTATAGACTTGCCTGCATATTGACTAGTTATGGTTTTGCAGTTGCTAAGTGTAGGTCATTATTAAATATGTTAAATGTAATGGTCCTAGAAAGGACCCTTTTGGAATGCTGACAAAACTTGGGAGAAAGGAAGACTATTCTTTTTGTCAATTGACTGTTACTGCTTGAGATTGTTTTGAGATATATCTGACAAACCAGGAGAGGGAGAAGTGGGACAGCTGAATTTTGGATAGCTTGTTGAAAAAAAATTGGTGGGAGAAGGCATGGAAGACATTTGATGAATTGAGAAAGGAAGATGCGACTAGAATATTGATGGTATTGGTGAAGATAAGACCTGTGGTGGTTTTATGATGTGGCCAAACCATATTGGGTGGAAGAGAGACATTATTTTCAACAAGATGTTTGAGCAGCTGTTTTTGTATGGACTCTAAAGAAGTCAGAGGAGCTGTTGCAAGTCTGAAGTGGTTGAATGTGTATTTTTCTTCAAATGGCTAGGACGTACTTTTCTTAAATGGACCTGTTTATTAGAATAAGAACAGAGTATGCAAAAATGCCTGCAGCAATTTTCATATACAATAAAAATAAAGTACGCAAGAATATCTGCAGCAATTTTCATATACAATAAAAATAAAGTACGCAAGAATATCTGCAGCAATTTTCCTATACTATGCAGGGAGATAGTCACTGCAAATGTGGTTGATTTTAACTTATGAAGGAAATGTTTAATACTGGTAGCAGTATGTGTGAGAGAGAAAAAGTATTGAATTACTTGTTTGCGCAGGGCAGATTTCTATATTTATAGTTTTTCTTTTTCTTTTTTTTTTTTCATTCATGAGAATCATTCCAGATTGAATAAAGTGGAGACTGAATTGACAGGAAATGTTGTCTGTTTTGCTGTCAGAGGAAGAAAATGGCTGGTAGAAGTAACCATGGTTCAAGAGGTTGTGCACAGATGACCAAAAGTGTTTAGGATAGTTTTGAAGTTTTATTGGCACGGTTGTGTAGACGGCTTTCTTGTTAGGTTTAACCATGTACTTGTGATTTCTGAGTTGACTAAAGGTTCTTGTGTTTGTGAAGCATTCATCTTTAGATTGGGTAATGCTTATGTGTTTTCACAGGTGCTGTGTTTACTAGTTCCTCCATCGCAGACATAGGCTTGCCTGATGTCACAGAACTGTCTGGGCCCAATGATGATGATGATAGAAGCCAAATCTCAGTACAAATTTTCATAAGAGACTCAGGAGATGTGATGGCCACATCCACACCTCCTTCTATGGACAGAGCTTCTATGCCTGGACAGCCAATAACTCTGAACCAGGATGGCACCAAGAACAGGATGTGACCAACACATCAGTCTAGGAAGTAGCCTATGCTCCAGTGTGGTTTTTGCTTGTTCCATTGACTGTGATAAGAACATCAGAGTCTGGCATACTTTAGGACAAGCGCATTATGGGTGCTGCCCCACCTCCTGAGCTGAGTCTGAGTGGCTGTTATCAAAATTTGTACAGGGTAATTATACAAAGACAGGCAGATATCAACACAGGCATAGCTGAAGTAGTATGTGATTTGTCTGAGGCACTGTGGGAGAGCCTGAGCCAGATGTGCAACATTATGGATAAGTGGTATAGGAAATTTATATGCAGGAGGTGCTCCTGTGTGATTGCCCATCACAACAGGTCTATATTACGTCAAACTCACAGGAGTCCGAACTAATATCAAACCCAAATGTTCAAAATACGAAAATAGTGAAGCCATGGCACACCATTTTTTTTTCCCAGGGAAAAAAAAATCGGTGGGCTGTTTTCGGGACTTTGCTATTTCCTCCACTGTGGTGCAATCTTGGAGATGGTATATTTAAGTAGGGGGTGTGGGGGCAAAGCCCCCCCACATTAGTTCTAGTTTAAAGTGTAAATTTTTTTTTGTACCAGAACAGCGATTTTTTTTCCCTGGGAAAAAAAAATTGCTGTTCTGTGTTTTCAGACTTCTTGGGTTTCGAATGTCATGGTTCAATATTACACCATTCGAACTCCTGTGAGTTTGATGATGTAATATAGACCTATCACAACCACTGCTCTTAAAGTAGGCAACTCACCTCAACCTCTGGTGTTGAAGCCCACTTTAGGAAGGGAATGCCATGGTCTAGGACTCACAGCTCCATCACTAAATGTCCACAGTGGTGGGTACTTCTCATATCCCATAACTGTGCATATGAGGGCAACACATGATGTCTCTGTATACATTATAGCAGTCCACTATTTCTGTGCCATGCAGGGCATGGTATTTGAGGTGGAGACAGATAAGTCAATGGTGCCAAGGGTGATTATATTATTTATTTATTTACTTATTTACTTATTGATTGATTGATTTATCTTTGTTCACCTGAAACGTCTGACTTGGGTTGATCCCATTTTCTCATGAGACATGGAGAAAAAAACTCCACAGTTATTACAGATACAAAGTACAGAGAACTCGGGTTCCTATTATGTAATCGGAGTTTTACAACTTCGAACACCATATAGTCGAACCCATATGTTCGAAGTTGTAAAACTTAGAATACTTAAAAAAAAATAAAAAAAAATACCTGATTGTTTTAAGCAGTGGGCAAGCACCCCCTGCACCCCCCCCCCCGCTCTTTAAATATACCATCTCCGAGATCGCACTACAGTGTAGTAAAGGGAAACATTCCCTTTCTGCACTGTACTGCATTATAGTGCGGTCTCAGAGTTTGTATATTTAAAGAATGGAGGGTGTGGGGAGGGGTGCAGCCCCCCCATGTGGGGGGTGCAGGGTGTCTTGCCCCCCCCCCCACCACTTAAAACAGTCAGGTAAGTTTTTTATTTTTTTTAATTTTTTGTAATGTTTTTGAAGTTTTACAACTTCGAACATATGGGTTTAACCATATGGCATTCAAAGTTGTAAAACTTCAACAACGTAATAGGAACCCGAGAACACATACATACACAGAGTAAAATAGTAGAGTTTTACATTGCGCAGGGAGAAAAGCTGTATAGTTTTTATACATACAAAATGCAGAAGACAGAAGATAATGAACACCTTTGTGACTACTGCACTGACAACAGCCTCTTGTATACATAATTACTAATGTGGCAACTCCCCTGCTGTATGTGTCTTCATCGTCTCTATCCTGCAATTCGAAAATGTTATTGTGGTCAACAATTCTAGAGGTACAGTCTCATCATGCAAAACTCAGATGCTTTAGAATCATTCCTCCATACTGTTTACACTTTTTTTTTAATTTATCCTTTGTTGACTAGGTTATTCCCATTAAGCTAGTAGTCTCTTTTCAGGGGAGACTGAGACTGCCCATTTGCTTTATCCATTTACCTCACTTTCATAATGTTGCTCATTTCTGTGTCATTATGTCATCATTTGCATATTTTACTGGCCACAACATTTCTCTGACTGCTGTGATCACATTGACACATAATGATGACTCTAGACAACAACTGAACATCTGAAACTGAAAAGCCACTCTACATAAAATCAGCTACTGTGGCATGAAAACTGTTTCTAAATCCCAGGGCTGTATTGATTACAGGAAAGATAGCACAGTCTATTTGATGGACTCCTTCAGCCCTTTTTGTTAGCCCTTCTCAAACTCTCAGCTGAGGATGTGAGAGGTCCCTTGAAGGTCTTATTTGAAAGGATGAACTCTGTGTTACCATTGGGTCGATTAAAGGGAATGAGGCACACCTAAAGACTACAGCCCTACACCAGTAAATTTCCTTAAATGCAATATATTTGCCATGAAATTGCATCTGGAATTATAGCAATATTAACTTAATACATGGACAACTATTTTCCTTTTTGTATTTCTTTAAATTCTGCAGAGCCTACAACACTTTCATTGTTATCCCACTTTTATACACGTTTACAGTTTCTCATTTATGGTATGGATTTACGACCACTGGAACACATCTGGTATAATTACTTCCTGGAATACATAAGTTGTAATTCCTGTTCCTGAATGTAGAACATCCATACAACATCATGCATTCACATTATCTTGATAGGTGTGCAGAAGTGGGTGGAGGTTAGTCCGATAGTGACTGTGTTTGTGTGTGTGTGTGTGTGTGTGTGTGTGTGTGTGTGTGTGTGTGTGTGTGTGTGTGTGTGTGTGTATACGCGCGTATGTGTGAATGTGTGTGTGTGTGTGTGTGTGTGTGTGTGTGTGTGTGTGTGTGTGTGTGTGTGTGTGTGTGTGTGTGTGAGTGTGTGAATGTGTGTGAGCGCGTGTGTGTGGACACAGAGCACGTAGAATTTGCTGCACTTTACATATTTCTTTGTGACAAATGCAAGGCATACTCCCACCCCCAGGTAGGTATGTATACTGACCACGCTTGTTCCTATTCCCAGCAGCATCCTGTCTGAGGAAATGTCACTAGCATGATCTCCAACTGGTACGATGATTGGTGCCTTTTCTGAGTAAAGATGAAATCCTTGCCATGAACATGAAGTCCATGTTTCTACAAAATTTAGTGAATTGATTTGTATTTACTAACTATAAATATAAGCTGCACCCATGTATGTCCAGACAGGGCCATAGCACCACTGACACTGGCAGCAGATACGGAACATATTTCATGTATACTTAATTGTTTGCTGAATCCCTGGGTTAACACAGGAACGTAGCTCCATGTGTTTAGACTCAGACTGCAGTTTTACCCACATAGCACCTAAGGAAGTCAGTTGTAAGCACCTCAGGTACCACTCCCCTTGTACTCCATGCAATAAACATCTGGGAAAATGGATTTACACTTTCCTATTACCTCTACAACCAGCTTGGTGGAAATGAGCATCCCAAGGCAATATAGCAATTGCGTCATGTTCACTAACAACCACCAAATCCTTAGGCAATCTGATATAGTGTGTGTAAGAGATGTAATTATACAATGTCATTTAAGGCAAGACTCTCACAGCACACAGCAGCTACCTATACCAAACAGGTTGTCAGCAAAACACAATGTAATACTTTACCTACCACACACATTATAGAACAAAGAGATAGATCCACATATGCTGAGGCTCTTAAAACTAAATGACTTTAACCTCAAAGACCTCCCAGATGTAACTATTGCAACAAATACCCTCTGCAACCTCACAAACACTCAATTCAAACAGCATCTACAACAAAACATGTATCTATAACTCCTACCCCCGGATTCACATATCCTTCGTGTAAGACTTAAGAATTCTTACTCGGAGGCTGCAGTTGAACGGTATGACATCAGCATGCCATGAATATGCATGAGGGCATGCTGACACAACCGTAAGTCCAACACGGACCATGTAAGAAAGCAGGGGGCATGTCCGATGCCGAGCAGTCTAAATGTCCAGGCCCCTGCAAGTGTTGAAAATAAAAGGAAATAAACAAGAGTGAGTCCGCTCAAATGTCCCTGCACCCAACACCTCACTGCCTGATATTGTAAACCCCCATCACACATCTAAAACACATAACCATAATTTTTTTTTAAATACCCAAAATAGCTGACCGTATTAGCGCGTGTGTGCGTGTGTGTGCCCATTGCTTAGCTACAGTCAGCAATTCTCACATGGAAGAACATAAGCAAGAATGTTTATGCAAATCACACCAAATAGCCATAGCATAATGGTAGAGCGTTCGCACAAAGAAGAGGCATTCACGGTTCGAGTCCCACCACTCCCTTTCGTATTTATTTTTTAAATCAGTATATGGAATAATACCCAACATATATGTTTAAACATAACTAAAAAGCAGTGAAATGGCCAATGTATCAGTGAATAAAATAAATATTTTAAAGGATCCCAATATAAAATTGCCTGCAGTTAAGCAGCGCTTTACCCAGCACAATGTAGTTGCCCATAGCTAACTCGCACTTTACCCAGCACAATGTAGTTGCCCATAGCTAAATTGTGCTTTACACAGTGCAAAATAGTTGCCCATAGCTAAATCGCGCTTTACCCAGTGCAATCGGTTTGCACGGAGGTGTGCGCCATGCCAATGAGCGCCCCATCGGGCAACGTGGAGCAACGTAGAGCAAAGTTGCTTAAACACAGCCATGCCCCCTAACTTGTCTGGACAGTAGTAAAATAAAATACAATGATAAGGTTTGAACCCAGGACACTGTGCACCATAATCAAAGTACTGAACCACTAAGCCACGACCGCTTAGGATAAGCATCCACTGTTAACATATATATAGTAATAAATGTTTGATTAACCATTGCTAAGCATGTCTGCAGTCAGCCAAGAATAATGAAAAATGGCCAATAACAGAAAAGTATGGGAAATGCGGCATATTTAAGCTGCATAGGCAGGAATACTCACCATAACTGATTGTAGCTCCCATCTGCAGTTAGAATGTCTGGTGCTGGAAAGGGTATATGCTTTCGAGTGCAACGCTGGGGCATTGAGGAGTCAAGATATATGGTTTGGCTCCTAGTCCATCGGCATGAGACTCAACTCCTGCAGGGCTAGTTCCAAGGAATGGAGTATAAGGTGGAGACTTAGAACCGGGTGGCTCATGAACTCACCAGTGCCACAGGCGTCCCTCGGACTGGTGAGCAGGTCCGTTGCCACCATGCAGACCTGAAGAGGCAGAAGCAGGACCTTCTGAACCAGTGGATCCAGGAGGCCCGTCAAATGCGGGATGCCGCACTACTAAGTAGGTAGCGATGGAATGCAGTATGTAAGATAAGCTAATATAGTCTAAATACTGGATAGGTATGTCTCAATATCCCTTTATTTACTCAACAGCTGCAGGTGCTCGCACTATGAATCAGCAAGCCTATGCAGATAGACTGTGCCACCAGGCAGGTTAGTAAATATTCTGCATGTATTGTTACATGATATATGTGAGTGAGCATGAGAAAAGTGTTTAAGCCCAATAATACATCAATAAAATGTCCTGATTAAATCCTCTGCATGTACTGTTATATAACAAACATCAGTGAGCCAGAAATTGAGTGTACTAACCCACCAATCAAGCTAAAATTATTCTGGAATACTATCCCTGCATGCATTGTCATAACATATAAGTGAGAAGGCTTGAAAAAGAGTGTTGTAACCTATCAAGAAAGGTATAATATGTCCTGAATATGTCTTCCGTATGCACTGTAATAACAAGTAAAGGAGAGAGCCTGTAGAAAAGAGTGTTCAATGCAATTAATAAAGGTATAAAACTTGGAGTGTGTCTGTGTCACTCACTTTGAAATGTTGTTGTACCCTTGCAATAATAAATAGTACTGTTGTATTAGGTGCTGTCAACCCACAGCTGTGCAGTCCCATAGGAAGTGGATGAAAGAAGTGGCAGTAGCTGTGAAGTATAAAACATCCATTCCCTGAATAAATCCTCTGCATGTACTGTTACATATCATAAGTCAGATAGGCAGGAATAGAGTGTAGTAACCCATGAATAAAGCAAAAACATGTCTGGAATACTAGCTCTGCATGCACTGTCATAGATAAAATGTGTGTGAGCCTGTAAAACAGTCTTGTAACCTATCAATAAAGGTATAACATTTCCTGAATAGGTCTACTGTATGCAGTGTAATGTCAAATACAGGGGAGAGAGCCTGCAGAAAAGAGTTTTAATGTGAATAAGAAAGGTATAATACTTGCAGTGTGTATGTGCCAGTTACTCAGAAATGTTGTTGTACCCTTGCAGTGACGAAATGTTACTCTGTTGTAGTAAGTGCTGACAACCCCCAGAAGTGCAGTCCCATATAAAGTGGATGAATTAAATGCCAGTAGCTGTGAAGTATTCAACAGTCCTAAGCAGTTGTGAAATGGCTGACATGCATAGTTAAATCAGGCACACGAGTAGCCTGTCAAGGCTTTCCCCAGAAATGTTAGTGTGTCATCTGAGGAGTAGGGTTGTGCATAAAACAAGTGAAAAAGCCATGTAAACACATCCAGATGTGCAGATACATAAACAAGTCAATTTAATACAAGTATGTAGCAGTAACATCTGCATACTGGACAGTTACCATGTCAGATATAGGCTAGGTATATCATGAAGTAGCAAAACCCATAACGCAATCAAATGCATGTTGCCTAGTGTAAGAATACATGTAGGGGATATACACCTGCAGTCAATAGGAATGTAGTGTACAGTTAAAGTACTAAAAAGATGTTAATGGAGGTTTCTTTTTACACCCTACTCCATGTGCATAAACAATGCAATTCCACACCTCAATGGGTATGTCTAATCTCATAACATTTGTTGGGACATATGTCCTATTGTTATATAAAATCTGCACTTACTTTGATGCATGTCCCCTGTTAAAACACCACAATCTTGGAAGCCTGTTGCCACCAATCATCCCTGCATGCTGTTAGAATGTCCACTGTCGTTCAATACATGCATGTGTTATGCTTGCTGTTCAACTGTTGTAACCCTGGTGTGTTGGGTTAATGGGAATATTACTGCATGCTGTTACAACTAACTTGGAATGCTGTTGTCTATGTTGCAATTAAACACACCTAATCACAGAACGTATGGGAAGGCCGATCCCAGCAGGTCTGGTGCCCAGCCTGGGCCACCCACCTCTGTAGGTCCTGTGCCACCTTCGGGTGGAAGCGCTGCAGGGGATGGGGCTTGCTCCCCCCCCCCTGCAAGCGTGGGTGGAGAAGGGCCTCCTGTCACTCTCCGAAGGGTCCAGGTTGTGGTGCGTAGGGAGATCCAGCGTTTAGTTGCTGATCCCCTACGCCACCTCGAGGTGAGAGTGGCGTGGCTCATGGGTGAGCCTGCCCCTCCTATGCAGCCCCCAGCACAGCAACCCTTGGGTCTGTGAAGGTCCAGTGGTGACTGCCCATGGGTGGGGACTTCAGTCCCACTGTTACCATCTGTGGGGTCATGGGCTTGCGATTTCCAAACATCCGTCTCCGTCAATTGTGTTCACCCACCCCATGTGTCATACTCCGCCCCTGTATGCATCTTGTTTGTCTTGTCTGTTTACATACCCAACCTACCGCCCCAAGTATACCTACTTCCTCTACCTCACTTTCCACTCTCCCCTGAAAACAAAACAAAAAAACCCCCAAAAAGGGCAATCTGTACCCGAAAAAAAATTACGCCCCATACATAGCTTCCCATTTCGCACAAATGTCCATTGGACATGTACACTGATAATTCTAATTGGCAGTATAACAAACTATGGTGTCCTCAACCCTCTCTCAGGGGTGGAAGGTTTCAAATGTCACTCCAAATTTTCAACATATGCACAGCTGTTGCTGGTAAAGAAATGGGCAGCTATGGACCTTCCCTACACCTGTCCTGCACATCCTGAGCTTGTTTTCCCACTCTCTTTCCCTCTCTGTGCCCCCTTTATCACCACTTTCCTATCTCCCCATTTTCTTTTCTTTCAAAGAAATTAGCATGGGGGTTAGCGGGAGTAAGCTCTTCTAAGCACTAGTAATCAGGATTAAGCGAGTGTGTGCATGTGTGCGCTTAGCTAAGCATCACTAAGCATCATGCAAACCCACGCAAACCCGCTTACTACTGCTTAAAAGTGCCTTAGTCACTCTATGGCAGGGCCCTTGTTCTGCTGAGCAGCAAAATAAAAAACCTCTGCCAGACTCGAACTCTAGACCATTGACACAATAGACTACATGAATTTCCACTAAGCCACAGCAGATATACAAATGACTTGGATCTGAAATAAATATATCATGCATTACAATGAGGGAATGTAAATGGAAATTAGGAATGGTATAACACAAACCCTTTTCTGTGGGTCTTTACCAGCAGGGGTTGTGGAATTGCATGACATGACTGTGAAAGGAGATCCAGCCATCCTAGCAGGGAATAATGTTACAGTAGCACCTTACAAACATCACACAGTATCAGACCAGGATAAATACTGGCCACAGGAATACAGTGCAATAACCACATTTGTATGGCAGTTAATTGTGTAAGTGCGAAAAAGGTACATACTCCAATGTATCTTGTGCTAGCATTTGGAGGGGTGCATACATGTCTACACTGAGATGTGTGTACTGGAAGCAGCAACATGCAGGTATGAGTACAACATGCATATAACTGGCTACAACCCTAGCATCAGATAAGAGACATACACCAAATGTCAGACTGACACAACGGTGTCCAGAGCAAACAAAAATGGGCCCCACCTTTGAAATCTGAAAGGGCTACGCCTACCTAACCTAGCAATTTATAGCAGTGGGCTGCAATCACAGTGAGTAATGCAATCACCAGACAGCAGGCTGCATGCAATTACTGAATGGTGGGCAGCAACTGGTGCAGAGGCTGTCACATGCACAAGTGCAGATACCTAGAAAAGCAGGCTGTACTTGCAGTCCACACATGCAATTATATCATTGCAGGTGTTGCGAGATAGACAGTGAGAGAGAGAGAGACACGGACACAGACTGAGACAGAGACAGAAGAGAGGGAGAAACAGAGACCGAAGGTTAAATAGAGGGCAAAAACCCCAAACAAACCACCAAAAAAAAAAAATACAAAAGTGTAACGCACGGAGCAGGGAAATACAAAGGTAAGGTATGTAACTCAAATGTATGTGTTGGCATGTTGTAGATGTTCCTGAAGAGTACTCTACACACTGCAAATCATCCATGTGTGGCAGCAGTATGTATCTAACTGTATCTGCATATGTGCATAGGGCAAGGGACATACAGCAACTGTCAGTGAAGGGTGGACAGCAATCTGTCAGTGAAGGTTGATATGTGCATATATCCATGTAGGTCGTAGTGTGTGGCCTAGAAGACAGAACGCAGTGCACAGGAGTGGCCTTAGGTCAACTGGTGCCCTAGGTAAAAGGGCCCCACGGCACCCCCTACCACACTTCCTGGTGCCCCCATCCTTGCGTCCACATAAATAGTGAAAATCACCCCTGCTAGAGCGGCGCCCTAGGTGGCCGCCAAGTAGGCCTATGCCTAAGGCCATCTATATGTCATGTGGTGGTTAAATGCTGTGGGACAGATTTGTCAGATCTGATGTGTTACAGACAGTGAGGCCTACAAATGCTAGAAGGGCTGAGGACACCCACATGCATTCTGCACAATACTGTGCAATGTAATCACATACCTGTACATCCCACAACTGTCGCATAAGCGATATCCCCTCCATGAAAGGTGGACTGTACATATGCCTATATGTACATCCATGTGTATAGTAATGGATGTGTACATGTATGTGTATAGATATGCATAATCTATATATATATATATATATATGTATATATATATATATATATAGAGTGAGAGAGAGACAGAGAAACATGGGGTCATATGTACTGCAACAGGTGTGTGGTGAACAAGGCATTGACTGTAGACAAGTGTTGACACTGCTACCTAACAGTGAAGGGGTAATAAGGGAACATGGGACACAGGTGGACAGTAGCCTCCACTTTGATGAAGACAGTGCCACCCTACATCTGTAATCTGTCTGTGTGGTATGTGTCATGACAACAGGTGTGTCATCTATGGAAGTATAGGTTAGAGTTCCCCTCTACTCATCACAATGCCCTGTGTGGTATGTACTTCACATGACAACTACACCAGGTGAACAGGCCACAGACAGACCTCCTAAAGGGTAATACTGTGCGCAAACAGATGCCCTATGCAGACTGACTCACAAAACCACAACTACACTGTATTGCATACTGGCCACACAGAGGTGACCTCTGCTGGACATACAGAGATATGTCACACCCATAGCTGGGTGACAACCACCATGGCACCATGATACACGCTCTAGGGCCCTAAACCTTGTCAGCTCACTAAACAGCACATAATGGAGGGATAGGTTTCCATCTCAGACATATGCCATACACTGGAATAGATCACATAGCAATAGCAAACAAGGCTCCTCCTTAGCAGTTGTTATAAATACCCCTGATGATTGTGTGGGAGATTGTTAATACACCCCAGGAAACACATCTGTGGTTCAGGTTGGCAGGGGCAAGTGAAATCAAAGTACATGTGTGTCAAAGGCCAGGGTAGCATATGGCTAGACGGCAGTAGGCCCTAGGGCCAATAGCATATTACCTACCTATGACACTATGCACTCACACATGTACTTAATGCAATAGCTGCTATGTGAGGTTGAATAAGTGTAACGCTGAATGCGTGCAAGGTCTGTAAATGTGTGATAGCTTAGTGTGATGTTTTATCTGACATGGTAGTCCCTATCCTAGCTGTGAGGACAGCAATTGATGTGTAATGTACTGTTAGGCAGACATAGTAGTATGGCATATGATGTGACGTAGTTCTCCGTTGACGAATGTGGTGTCTCATTGTAGGCTAAAGCAATGCATGTATGCTTAGTGAGTGGTACTGCTGGTGAATCCATCACCAATATGAACTGTAGTACTATCCGAAGCTGTAGGGCTAAACAGCACAGTATAGTGTGTGTTCACATTGCTTGTAAACACTGTCATGTGTGTTTCCTGTAGTCTGCACAGAGGACAGACTGCAGGCATAAGGGTGTGTAAGTAGCAGCTCACAGCACCGTATGGTACAGAGGTAATGCTCATCTGTGTTGGCATACAGTGGTGTGTTGTATGTTTGCCTGATGTGTGTGTGTGATTATACCTGTACAATGGCTGCAATCATATGTGTGTTACAGGGTTAATGTGTGTGTCCAGCAACATATATAGTCTGTTACAGCAGTATGCCACCTATAGTAATAACTGGACACACCTTTTAGGCAGGGCTATGGCATCAATGACTAGGGTGTTTGATTGGTACTACTGTACCTGTACTTTACATCCATTGCAATGGATGACATCTCTGTTCATGCATTGGTGTGATATACACCCCTGTCTTGAGGTTGTGCAATGTGTCACAAACACTATGTCGGGTACTGTTGTATAGTGGTATGATATATAGAGTCTTCCAGACAGCGTTAGTTAGTTGTGGCCTGAGAACCAATAAGTGTTATTGAACGTGTGTAACCACTGACAGACAATAGGATGGTATATATGTCAGTAAAGTGATAGCTGTGGGTAAAGGTGTAAAGTGTGGTACAGGACACTCTCACACATATTGTTCATGTCTTTTTCAGCCAGATGGCCCACCAACGCAACCCAGCTTACACAGCGGATGATGAAGAGGTGATAGTCAACAGCCTTTTGTAGCAGTACACTATGCTCTTCTCCAGAAGCAGCCAGCACCAGCAGGAGTGGACTGCACTGTGGCAGGAACTTGTTAGTCGGGTAAATGACATAGGCATGCATAACCGGACATATGAGCAGGTACACCATCACTGCATTGATTTAATTAGACAAGTCCAGCGGTGTTCATCTGATATCCAAAGAAAGCAGCTTGCCACAGGTGGTGGGGTGGCCATTCATCCCCCCTCACCAGAGCAGAGGAGCTGCTCCTAAGCATGGTGGCTCCTGGAAACAGCTACAGCAACTTCTGACATGTGTTGTAATGGAGGCCGGAGCCACCCAGCACATCCACCTGGAGCAAGCAGGTAATATGCCCTATCTGTAGACTACAGTTAACTGTATTGTTAGATTATGTGTACGTGAGATGTGTACTGTGTGTTTAGCAGTTCCGCTGCCTACTGTTGTGCAATACGGATAGTTTGTATAATATCCCTACACCTGTGACTGATGACTGTTGTTGTACTGCAGTTTAGTTTACCCACTGTAGCAATGCCACAGTTGTGGCCACTGATGAACCCTCTCATATTCTCGTAGGTCCCTCTGGTGTGACGGCAGGGCAGCCAATCCATGCTGCTTAGTGTGTTATACCTGCAATGTTTGTAATGAAATATGCATGTCATAGGTGAGGTGTAGGCCATGTACACGTAACACACCTATGCATAATGCATTCCATGCATGTTTGCTGTGAGACGTTGCACAGCTCAGTAATGTCAGTAGCTGCCTCAATGACATGCAATACACAGAGCATGACACACAGTTCTGGCAACCCCGTACTGTACATTGGATAGGCATAGTTGCAACACCTGTACACATCATAAGACATTTATCACATGCAGTACACAAAATCATGCTACATATGGCATAACCACACACCCGCTGTAAGGTCACACGTCAGTATCCCACATGTCATCCACACACACATGATGTACCTCAGGGGTAGAGGCCTATCATGGGGCTGTGCAACACTCTTCAACACATAACACAGTCATGTTAGGCAATGCTCCCTACTGGGCACCTCATACACCCATGTACAAAGTGGCTGTGTAATAGTGAACGTATCCACAGCACTGCAGTTCAGGTACAGCATGCTAGGCAGTGGTCTGTCACACAGTATTATCCATGAGTGACCACAAGATGCATGATGATGATGATGGCACATGGTATTACACCCCATCCAGTTACAGTAACCACAGTACTACACATAGCAGTCTTTGCTGTGCACCTCATTGTTCTGTGTGTGCAAACATATGCACCTATACACACCATGCATAGCATGTTGTGTGTGTGCTTACATATGCTAGTATACACATTTTGCACAACAGTCACCATCTGTACAAAGACTCACATATATGTCCTGGAATGCTATTGGGTGTATAGGTCACATGACACACATTGGGTATGTGTGGTGTTTAATGTTGCAGTCGTGTAGCATGACATGTCATGGCTGGCAACAACATATCTGCAATATGTCCCACACGCACCATAACCACTGTGCAATGTCCACGTCATGCATTGGGATTCCTTCATGTCAACATGCACCACTCATCCCATGTTTGCACATTGCATACATTTGCTACACCTATGCCCATTATTATGTGATATGGACACAGACACTGTCATCACACATGGCAATCTATGTGTGACACAGATAACACATGCAGCCATGGTATGTATACCATTGAGTTATGGTGCACATGACATTGCAAAGCAGATAATACTTGCACAGCAATGTTGTGTCCATGTACACATTGTGTTCCAGGGTGTAGCCAATCACTGAACAACTACATACATGCATCAAAGCCATGTATAATGTCATTAGATAGGGCTGTCTACACTTGCACTGCATGGTGTTGAGCAACACATGGTCTGCCTGCTGACATGCGTGTGGTGACTATTTGCCTTGTGATACTGTCACCCACCATCACCCACTATTGTGTATGTGTTGGATTGCTGGTGTGTGTGTATGTGCTGTGGTGAGCAGTCTATTTATGTGCATGTGTGCATGTGTGCATGTGTTCATGTGTGCATGTGTTCATGTGTTCATGTGTTCATGTGTGCATGAGTTCATGTGTTCATGTGTGCATGTGTGCATGTGTTCATGTGTGCATGTGTTCATGAGTTCATGTGTGCATGTGTTCATGTGTGCATGTGTGCATGTGTGCATGTGTTCATGTGTTCATGTGTGCATGTGTGCATGTGTTCATGTGTGCATGTGTGCTAACATCATGTACAGATTGTAAAGTGTGTTTCCTGTCTTTCTTCTACAGGTGATGTGTTAGGCATGGCTGAATGCAGCAGGGAAACTAATGTCACTGCCACTAATAGTGGAGATGATGAGACATGTATTGTGGCACAGGAAGGTCTGACAGGGTGTGTCATTGGTCCACCAATCGACAGTTCACAGCGGTCAACCCCATTTTTGTGCACACTCATACTGCCAATACATCCCTCGTCACCAATGGCCGTAGCTGAGGGACAGCATACAGTTGGCATTGACCAGGAGAATGTGGTACCTATGGCAGGTGCATCCCCACACAGCAGCCATAGCCGGATTACTGGAAGAGTACCACATAGGCAGATGTCTAGGGGTTCTCGGGGGAGCACCACTGGTCGTATTGCCCCTGGCAGACATGCCCCCGGAGATATTACAACCTCTAGTATGTTCCGGGCTGTAATGCAGGCACAGGCACTTATGGAATGGTACACCCGACAGGGACTAAGGGCACAGAGGGCCCATTACACTGCAATCAATAACAGCATCCGTGACCTTGCCGGTGCCATACGGAATTACACCGAGGTCATTGATAGCCACTGGAGGGAGACATTAGATGTCCTCCACAATGTGTCTGTCATGAGCCAGGACCATGCGGGAAAGATGAGAAGCCGACGCGGACGCATGCCAGCAACAGCATCAACTGGCAGTAGTCACAGATGGACCACGGATCACAGCCACTCCCGTCGTGGCAGTACCAGCCCCAGCAATGCTGGGGCTGTCCTGTCCATTGACCGTCCTACTAGACCATGTGCACATGGGCACTGGCCAGTCCAAGCAGGGACATGGGTCCAGTCATCATACCTCTGCCTCTGATCATAGCACCCAGTCAGGGTTGGTATCCGATACTGCCCGTAGCACCCCTGCTAGGCACAGGTACGGAGTCCATGGCCAGAAACAGTGATCTGTATGGCCTAGCAGGTACAGTCTGTGGCTGTCCCACAACCACTCGTATATGGCAACCACATGGTGGAGTTGTGTGCATGCAGACACACACACTTTTACCATACAACTAGGGCTCACACATACCACACACATTACATCAACATTGGCCCATGCAGTACTGTTGTCCCTCACACACACACACACACACACACACACACACACACACACACACACACACACACACACACACACACACACACACACACACACACACACAGGCATGCCAATTGGATGGGTCAATGTCGGGCTCTGGCAAACCTGCAACACACCCTGTGCATATTATGACACCTGTGCCACCTCCTGTCATCTGTCACATTGATGCAGGAATAAGCTAACATGGTTCTGATGCACAGGGTGACATTATACCAGTGTAGAAATAGTAGCAAGTTCCCAACAGGAAGGTGTACTAATATCCTTGTAGGTATATCTGAGCAGGCATTATGCATCACAGCTCTGATAGTCATTGTAGCATTGTTTACACCAGTGTTAGGTCTGAGTATGCATTGTCCACCCATGTGCCACTTGGCTGAAGTGTACAGTGTTGCCAGTATGTGTTAGTGAGTGGACAGTACGTGTGTGATGTGTGCATTACAAATTAGCGGGTGTACATTTGTGAACATGGTGTGTGCACACTGCCTGCATGTACATGCATAGTGGACATGTGGGATGTGCGACATACCCTGTTCTACATATTGTCAACATCTCATGGTATCTTTTGATGGCCAGTATGCATTCTACTACAGATATGTACTAACATGGGTACACATATGTGTATGAAATGGGTTGGCACTATGCTGTGGGTGATACTGTTGATATCTGTCAATGATCTTCAGTCTGGCAGTATACACCACCTCAACAGCATGACTATAACCAATCATTAGATGATGTCCTGACAAATGACTCACAGTTGTAGGGAACTCAGAAACAGTTGGATCCTTCCAGTACTATACTATAACAGTAACCAGTGGTATTGACCGCCACACGTTCCTGGGACCACACCTGTGTGGCATAAAGCCCTCTTTGGTACATGCAAACATACTAGGGATATGTCCATCCACATCTTGAAATGCATGCATTGGCCTACACTGCATTCCCCGGATGGGACGCATATCCTACACAAGGGTATCATACAGACAGATACCTGTTGTCCAATACATGCTGTATAGCAGTACGCCGTCTATGGCATAGTCATCCACATTTACTATACATACCGTCCCGACAGTACCACATAGGTGGCAGCCCTGAACATGTATGTTGGGTACCAATGTGTACAGACAGACACGTGTTATGTCATCTGTCCCTTGGTAGCCACATCTCCATAGTTTTTGTGGGGTCCCTCGGTGTTTCACATAACACATTAGGGGCCTGTTTGCATATCCACAGGGCTGGTGCACACCTATCATGACAGTCCATTATTGCCAGTCGTTGTTGTGTATGAACATGTCTGACATATACCCCAGCAATTACCCTCACTCACAGTACTCTATAGTACATGTCATGGGTGTGTGTGGCAGGGATGTCCTTGGCCACGGATCACTATATTGGCCGGTCTTGACGCAGACATACATATGTGGCCTATGATCTGAGAAGCAGCGGCACAATCTGTCGAAGGTTACAAATGTATTCATGTAGTATGCAGGCTTCACACCTATGTACTGATTGAGGTCACATGTACACAAATCTATTTGACACGCAAATACCCGGTGTGTGTAATGCACATACTGTTTGAAACATATGTCATACCGTAGTAAAAGCAAAACCCACACTGCATTGACCACCTGTGGCACACACACACAGCGTTTGCAGGACTCAAACCCCTTCCTAACTATGTTATGATACTAGAGAGATATGCATTAACACGGCACGCTATATGCATTACTGGGTGGGTTTTGTTCTCCTTGAATATTTGTAGGATGCTGACATCATCAGACTTTCCGAAGAGGGATGTACCTCTTTTAAAATGTGTTTTCACAGTCTCCAAAAAGGCTACTCTTCTCAAAGGAAATCACACAGTCTCCAAAAAGGCTACTCTTCTCAAAGGAAATCACACACAACCTCCCCTCCCCACCCACCACTACTCCTACTCGGACAGGTTCGGGTTTCCTGGATTGCAATTTTACCTCATTTGCATGGCTTTCACCTGCAATTGAGGTAATTTGCATATCCCAGCCCTGTCCGTGTAGGACTAGTTTGGAGAGCTCAGTTGCACGCCCCTGCCGGCTGTTCCTGGATCACTCGGCGGACATGTTGGTTTGCTGGAGTCTTATTCTACTCTTCAACTCCATGCAAGCCTTCATGAATCCGGCCCATAGTGTCTCATCTTGAAAGCCCATAAGGCAAACCTTCACACAACCCAACATCCTAGTCAGAGGAGACTCCATTGTGAGAAACATTGATTCACCACTCTCCTGGCTGAGCAAGGACAGGGTCATGGTTATTTGCCTATCGGAGGCTAAGATACATGACATAATGCATGCACTCGAGTTCTCACACCACAACAACACATATGACACAGTCATACCACACATGGGAGTAAATGACCTGAAATGTATGAAGAGAGACATGACGGAGTCTGAACAAAACTACTGATTTTTTAAGGTTTACTTACATTAGTGGCCATAGACAAAATTAATATTTGGATGTCATGATTGCTAAGGTAGTGGCAGAAGGGAGATATATGTCTGCTATTTTTTGTAAATATACATATTATAATTCCTTCCTCCATTTTGACAGCAACCGAGAGCAGCCACCACTTGTTTCATAAGAGGAACATTATAAAAGAGCAAACGGTGTGTCTTTCAAGAATGATGACATATGAATGAAATTTTTTGATGCGTTGGGTTTCTTAATAAAGATGTTTGAAGGTAGAAGTTATCCCAATGCACTCGTAAGACAAGTCAAGGTGGAAATTAACAGCAGAAGGACTAAATACACCCCTATTTTGAAGAATTCCAACTTTGATGTACCCACAGAAGTCCTTCCTGGTACAAATCAAGTTCATGCTAACTTTAATTCAAATGATCACAACATGAAGCATCCAATGATAGCCCCATATATTGTTGGGGTTCACAGGAATACAGCAATGTTGAGATCGAACTGGAATTTAAATTTCTCACAAGTGTTGAATGAAAAACTAGGGTATGCACCACAAAATACAAACAGTTAGGGGTAGAAACCTTAAAAATATCCTTAAGGATACTTCCAGTTCGCTGTAACATAATGGAGTGTCCACTATGAACAAATGTGGCATGTGTAAATATTGTAAATATATCAGCTGTGGCCCATATATATGTGTAGAAGGTTTTGACAGAACTAGAGGTTTTCTTTTGTAGAGTAACTGCAATACCAGATATGTAGTTTACCTAGCAATGTGCACATCTTGTATAGGCTTCAATGAGGGCAAAACCACAAGAAGGCTTAGGGACAGTATATATGAACATCCATACGATATTCGCAAGTGAAACACCAAAAACGCCCTGAGTAGACATACATGGAAGTGTATTAATTTTAAGAAATTTACTTTTTTGTCATAGACAGGGTGAAGTACAATGATCAGGGAGGTGTTATGAATAACATGCTTGAATTAAAAGAATTCAATTAGCAGGTTAGGTTAAACAAATGTGAAGAACCAGGGTCTTATGACTGTATATATTTACTGTATTTTAAAGAACAAAGCCGCTTTGATATGACTTGGTTCCTTGTGAATAATTGAAAAAAATGTTTTTAATGTTATGGACTTTGCATATATATATATATATATATATATATATATATATATATATATATATATATATATAACTTTTTTACTTTTTTTCTTTTGACTTAGTACAGCTTTAAGGATCATTCATTCACTAATTAACTATTGATTGGATTTGAGATTTGATTGATAACCTTGGATTTATTTTGAAAGCTTGGTTGTTTCAACAGTTTTCTTTTACTCTGGTGAAGTGTATGTGAGACAAAAGCCCTTAGTAAAATAAAATAGTACACAGCTCCTCACATGTTTTTTTTCACTGCTTTTTACTAGTTCTATGTATATGGGTTTTGGTTGTTTTGTTTGCATTTTGCTTTTTTGTGGTTTCCTTATTTTTGTTTATAGTTTGATAAACAGTTCCATGCAGAGTAGTTTTTAGTGGTAAGTAGTTATGTTTTGCTGTTTGTTAGTCCTACAGTTTAGACTGTTAAACTTTCTTCTTTTAATATTTTGTATTTGTTTCTGTAAATTATGTTTTTGCAATGGTAACTATTTATAATTCATTGATGTTTTATTTCTTATGCCAATAAATTTAATAATATATTTTTTAAAAAAGAATTATCCATGTCCACAAACACCGGAATTGTTTGTCTACAGGTTTAGTACATACTACATTTCATGATAAAAGTAAAACATTTCTTTGTCTGTAAAATGGAAAGATGTCTTAACCAATGTATTTATGAGCACATATATAGATTAAAAAAATATAGGTTGACAATGCATTATATGGACAAAGCCTGGACTGTGCTAATTTTAGGAAATGTAATTTTTGTTTTAGATTCTGTGGAATTAACTGTAGGTGAAGTGATTTTAAATCTAACTCAGCAAAAGGGAACTGGAATGATAACTGAAACGAAATGCCACTGCCTTTCCTGGAATCAATGATTTTGTTTCAGTAAGGAGTATTTTAAAGTGTTCTCAATAAGGGAAACTGAATCTATGATGTGACATGACTTGTTCACTGCTTATTGCAGTTTTTACCTGCTTTATCAGTCACATCTAATCTCAGATTTAACAAACACTTTACCCTTGACCTTGTCATCTTCAACGATCCTACCATAATCAGTCACTAAAATCACTGTTGTCCAACCCTCAGTGACCACTAGCTTATCACTTTCTCCATCACAGACTAATCAAATAAACACCCACTGCCTGATTTTAAAGACTTTTATACCATAATCACCCTATATCTTAGACAAATAAAAAAATACATTCCTAACATCGCCTGGCCAAATATATTTTCTCAGGTTGCAATATTGCAGCCAACAACCACATTACACCTCTCTGCCATATCCAACACAACTACTTCCCAGAAATAAAAAGTCTCCTAATCCTAACTAGCTAACAAAATAACTTAAACTACTCTTAAAATGCAGTGGTGAAGTCTGGTACAAGTGTAAGTCAGACCATTTCAACAGCAATCAAGCATACCACACTATCCTTAGGAACTTAGCCAAACAAGCTATCAGGAGGCAGAAATAATCACTTCACATAACTAAGAAAATCCATCTCCTACACTCTACAAACAATTCCAGAGAGCAGTTAACCTAATTTCAAGAAATAAATCAATACATTCCCCACAGCTCCTCTATCTTCTTTCAATATGGCAATTCTCCCTCCATTAATTAAGCAGACTTCCCCATCTTAATGCCCCCATGCCAACATCCTCCCAAAATTGCCCTCTCTTCATATCTCTTTTCTACGTTAAACTCTTAAAACATAAAGAAATAGAGGATCTTCTTCATAATATTAAAACAGACTCCCTTCCTGGCTCTGACAACCTACTTCTGGTTCCTCTATTACTGACGTAACCACCTAACCTACCTCTATTACACATTTAGAACGTTCATCTCACTAAAATCCTCATCCCAACCATATAGAAAACAGGCATAAATAAACCAATCCTAAAACAGTCTGACCCCATCTTCATCTCCCACTTTCTTCCCATTTATATCCTTTCTACATTAGACGAAATCCTTAAAAAAGTCTACACCTGACTATTACAATCCATCCAGAAATACTACCACCTCTCCCAGAAACAACATGGTGTTGAGGCTGGCCATAGCCCTCAGAACCCTTATAGATAACATTGTATGAAATACAAATGAAGACAACATTACTGGTGGGCTTTTCATCAATTTCACCAAAACATTCACTCCTACAATCACTCACAGAACTTGGGATCAGCACTGACTACTTGCCCTGATTCATTAACTTCTAAGAAAACAGACACTTCAAAGTAAATCTAGCAAATGCACTTTGTGACACTGCCAAGTTTCAGAAAAGCATCTCTCAGAGTTCCATTCTTTCTGGATTACTTTTGTCTGCCTTTATTATGAAACTTCCATATGATCTCCAACAGCTTCCACTTCTCTTTTATTCTGATCAAATAGTCTTCTACAGGTCCAGTAACTCCCATACCCTCATATAAATCCAGCTCCAGGCTAACCTTCAGTTAAAAAATGCCTCATATCTGGCAAAGAACCAGCCTACTGATGGGTACTCATTTATTAAAACTTCTGTATCTAGAAAGCATTGCTCCTCTACCAGCCAAGCTTTTTGAAAAAAAAAAACTATTTTTCCAATCTATGTCAGCACACAAAAACTACACATACTCCCTCTGTCTGTCTTTCTTTGTCTCCTCTCTGAGGTCCTCCCTCCATGCCATAATGCTTGCTTGTTCTATTATCACCTCCTCCCTATGGCACCTTCTCCCTGCAAGAGAACACTCTAACCTAGATGTGTTTAGAAAAGATCTTAAAACCCACCTTAAACATCAAGCCAAGTGCTCCCATCACCCTTGGGATCGTATGACCTAGTTCTCCCACTCCGCTCATCCCTATCTCTTCTTCCTCTCCTCTTATATACTCACTATTAACTTTTTTTATAAATGTAAATACAAATACACCCCCCCCATTTTACTATTATAAGTCCTATGTCCTGTTTGTTTATGCTATCCTGTTATACTATGTCAATGTTTCCATGTCTAGTGGGATTTTTGTTTTAGTCTTTTTTCTTATCACTGTCTTGGAATTTTTAATTGTGAACAAAGTGTTGTTATTTTTTCTTTGCATATACTCCTATATTCGTATTTTAACAGTGAATACCTTTTAACCTGGGCTGTGTCTGCAGATGGTCAACTATCATTAGTGAATTACCCCAGTAAGCAAATTCAAATAAAATAAAATAAATAAATTCTGATGAAGTCTTGTTTGATGAATATGACAGATTATGTTAAGGTTGTGTGAACTTGTTATTGGTCATGGAGCTCTTATTGTGACAATTTTTGGTTTATGCATTTACTGCCATGTACTCATGAATTGGGTTTGGTTTAAATTTTTTTAATATTATTTTTTCCTGCTCTGTGTAAGTTGACCATCAAGCTCTGTCATGACACACTGGCTTATTCTCCATCACTCAGATGAAATTTGATCACAGTACACCTATTATCCAGGCAACCATGAGGGATTTTATATTTGTCAGGACTTCACCTGAACAATGGATGATAAAAAGGCCTGTTGGTCTTTCATCTGTGTGCATAACTGCTTCAATACATATGGAGTGACGGTTACTGTTTAACCTTTTTTGGATGAACCTAGAGCATGACTCTGATTTGGTGTTGCATTTCATATACATCTCTCTCTTCAGTACCTGCCAACACTGCAGTACGAAGGACTGTTGCCATTCCTTCAAGAAGAGTAACCTGGCATTGGCCACACACTTCCACTATTGTTTGCCACCTCCTCCAAGTTGACTCCAGGGTCATCTGAGCTGCAGTCATGGCTCTAGCATTCTGCATCATGGAGGTATGGAATACCAAGTCTTTTTAGCTGATTAACATCACATGGAATTGTCTGTGCTCATAGTAAAACAGCACACATTCATTCATTCATTCATTCATTCATTCATTCGCTGATTACCTACTTAATTCGGGTTAGGGTCATGGAATGTAGGAACTTACTCTAGCACTGAATGTGCATAAGGATTAGAATCTAACACACACACACACACACATGCACAAATACATTTTCTCATGTTTGTACACACACTCATACAAACATTTGCAAATGCATCCACACACAGACACACACACACACACACACACACACACACACACACACACACACACACACACACACACACACACACACATATACTCATGCATACACATGCATGCGTGCACACAGACATACAGACACTCATATGTACATGCACACACACACACACACACACACACACACACACACACAAATTCATACATGCACTAATGTTGGGAGGTTGGCATAATGGTTAAAGTGTTCACCTTACAAGCACAAGGTGTAGGGTTTGATTCTCACATGGGTTAACTGGCTATGCTAAAAATGGCCCACAAGTGCAGTTAGCCTGGTACTAATCTATGAACCTAATGTACACACACTCATTCATATATAAACAAATACTGACACATGGCAGCTACACTTCAGGACAGTGTGGGTGACCACTGATTCTCCTATAGACTGTCTTTGAGATGTAGGACAAAAGTGGAGCACTCATGACAAAGTCATGCAGATGCAAGGAGGACATGTAAATGGCTATCTATTCAAATGTTGGCACTTGAAATGCCAAGTGGAAAAGAAGACAGAAAAGCCTGGAAAAGAAGGCTGTTCTCCTTTAAACTTCTTTTTTGCAGAGGTTCAACCCCCCCCCCCAAACTTATATACACCAGCTTTGGATCATCAAACCTCAGGGAAAAGGGAATGTTCCAAAAAATGGCCATCTCAGGCTTAGTATATGTAAATCCATTTTTGGGCCATTCACTCTCCTTGGATTCTCTCAAGCGGGTCCTAACATTTCAAATATTTAACCATGTAAATTATAAGCACCCCAGCTGATAACCAAAATGAGGAACAACATATTGTGAGGCAGCAACACTTCGCAGTCTGTCATCTAAGAAACAGCATATGATGTGAAACTGAGCTGCATTTTATATATATATATATATATATATATATATATATATATATTAAAAATATTTAATGTAATTCACAAAGACATGCATCTGGAGCATTTCTCCCCAGGCCTCAGCTGAAAATTAGATTTGTTCTAAGTCTGACTTTCCCAGTAAACAAATGTTAAATAAATAAAGAATAAATAAATAAATCTAACTTTGTTGGTAACATCTCCTTATTATGAATTTTTATATTTTTAGTAAAGTAGGTTTCAGTACATGTTGTATTATCTGATTTTTGACACAAAGTTATATTAAATAAGATAAACCTATCTGAAAATACAAATAAACAGAATGGGACCATTGCTGGTAATAAGAGCTTGTGTTACATTGTGTGCTGCACGCCTGAGAAATCTTACCAACATACAAACATAATTAATGTGCTATATTTGGACCTAGATGCAAAAAATCTGAGGTTCTGTCTAGAAGAGAGCGATTCTGTCTGTGTGATATAGGAAGTATTTTTTCTCATATTACATTTATAAGTCCTTAACTGGAACTCTTTAATAATAATTGACAAAAAATGATTGTGACATTTTAACTATGAACAGGACTGTGGGATACGTAGTATGATATATGTGTGCATTCTTGACAAGATACAGGTCATTTGAGTTATGTTGTTAATTATGAAATAATAGCATTTATGGTGCTAACTAAAGACAAATAGTGCTGATGGCAGATAAGGCATGTATGGCCCACCTATTCTGTTCACATTTTTATAATGCCTAACCCAGAGGCCCTACATATCTAGGAGCTTATCTGCAAACCCACAGTAAATCCTGTTAAAAATGACCTTATGTCTACTCCATGCACTGCTGAATTGTCACTGTTTTGACATTCAGGAAGGCTGTCCCAGTAATTTATCAGCCATGTAATGAAATAATACTTTTTCATCTCTACCATGAGCCACTCACTTTGTAACCTCAGACTGAGTCTGCATGTACTTAAGCATCTATTTTTTTCTTTAATAAAGTATGCACTTGAAGTCTGTTATACTATTTATTATAATAAATGAGAAAACATTTTCTACAAAAATGCATTCCATTGCCATTGTATTCTTGTCTACATCTACAGCTGGACTACAAAATAAACAAACAATCAGATAAGTGCATAACTTATTTGATGAAAAACGACATTTCATTTACAGTTCTGTTAAACTCTAGTATGCTTAGTAATAAAATTCTGGAGATTTTTGCATTTTAGCTGTGATTTAGTGCAGAAATGAAAAAAAAGAAAGTTTTACAAATGTCAAGTTGTATTTAGTTTTCCATTTGTAAATGGAGATGGAATGCTTTATTCAGGATACTAAAATGACAGATGTTGTCATGCAAGGAAAGCATAATGGTAAAAACCTGGGGCATAGTATTAAAAAGAACCCATGCTTTAAGCGTATTTCCACATTTTAGCATGGGGTTATTTTTTCATATAAAATACTTCAATATAGCTGTTCTAAAACTGAAATAAGTAATCAGTATCAACTGTTTCATTCACATTCCAAAATAGGTGATACATAAGGACTAGGTAAGACCTAATGAAGTACAGATGATTTAGTTTATGACTGACCCATCATCCTTGGGAATTAAGTAATAGTCTGCAGTTTGCAACCAGCATGTTCCCTTAGAAGGAGATTACTAGAGAACTGAAGACAGTAGAAAGGATACAGCAATAAAGACGCAGTGACCAGTTACTGCTGTGTAATAAGGGCACTTTCATTCTATTCCTGCTGTGGTGGAGACTGCTGTTTGAGTCTCATTGGTTCCTAAGCATGAAGGAATGCTAGAAATGTGGAGTTGTGCTACTGTTAGAGGCCCATGATGATCTGCCCCAGCTGCCTTCAAATGTGTGGCTGAACTGTTAAAGCTATGAGAAAATGCCTTAAAGTTAATTACAGCCTGAGAAAGAGCAAATAACTTTGGAAGGAAAAGCTCTATTAAGGATAAAGTGCCAATGCTTTTTGACAAAGGTCTCCTAACTTCATGAACAAAAGGGTGTGGTGTGCTTTATATAATTAATGCTAGGCATTCAGTCTAGGTGGCTGAGCAGGGTTCTGTAGTCCTAGATTGAAACTGAAATCTGACTTATTAAATTATTTGTATGACATAATTTTATTTTTTTAGCACTATGGCACTGAGCTCCACTGAGTGCCTTATTATGTACAGTCTCAGTTTTTACAAACAAAGTCATGTTTACCATACTACTCTGAATGGAGAAGAGGAAGCATACATAGGTATCACAAATAAAAGCTTACATTATATACTTTTAGGAAGCTGAGAGTCCAACAATTGCTACTGCTCAAAGCCCTTGGATCTCTGATTCACTTACCCAATGAATTCTTCTCTACAAAGTTAGCATGCTCTATTTCTCTATGCATAGGCTGATACCAGGTTTCTTGTTTCTTACCTTTTCCAATAGCATACTAGTAGATGAGTTCTTGATCCTCCTAAAATGCCCACTAGTTT
>NC_056726.1:1155637965-1155772965 GCF_019279795.1 Protopterus annectens | reverse complement strand
TGCTATGGCCAGGATGGAACCCATGTTGTGTTGGGGTGAGGAGTTGGTTATGTGTAATGAATGGCATGAGCTGGAGGTGGATGCATTTTTCAAGAATTTTTGAAATAGGGGAGAGAATTGCTATGGGTCGGAAGTTGGAGATGTTATTATTTTTGCCTCCTTTATGGAGGGGTAGGATAAAGGGTGCACGCCACAGTTTGGGGACATATGATTCTTGTTTGGATCTATTGATGAGTATGCTAATGGGGATGGTGATGCTGTCTGCTGCAATTCTTAAAAAGAGTGAGGGGATATTGTCAGGGGCATTGGAGCAAGGCTTAAGCTAAGAGAGAAGTTTTTTATATATGAGGTGGGGATGGGTTTGAGGTGGAATATGGGAGGTGAGCTTGGGGTGGAAGGTTGGGCAGAGGGTTTGATTTGGGGGGAGGTGCTGTTGTTTGGGAATGTTTTAGTGAGTTCAGCTATAGAGTTAGTAAAGAAGTAGTTGAACAGATTAGCTATTTCTGGGTCAGATTTACTAGTGTCAGGGCAAGGGTTGTTTTTGGTGCCTGGTTGAGAAGTGAGTTGATGGATTTCCAGAATTGTTTGGGGTTAGAGGAGTGGTTAGACTGGAGTTTGATATAGTATGCTTTTTTGTCTTGTATGATATATTTTTGGCTAAGTTGTGGAGTTGTTTATATTTAAGAAGGGTATCAGGGTGCCTATTATGATGGTAGAGTTTTCAGGTCTTGTCCCTTTGTTGCATGAGTGTTTTGGTATCTTTACTAAGCCAAGAGGTGGAATTGTTTTTTATATGTTTTATTCTTGGAGAGGCTTGGGAGTTAAGAGTGTCTAAGAAGGTTGAGTTGAAGAATTCGACAGCGCTGTCCAGAGATAAAGATTTTAGAGTGTCCCAATTTATCAGTTGAAGAGAAATGGAAAAAGTTGTAGGGTTAAAGTTGTTGAGATTCCAAGTATGGATATATTGGTATAGATGAGGAGCGGAAGGTGTTGCTCTATGGATGAAGGCTGGTAAGTGATCACTGATAGAGTCTGGTAAGGTGCCAGTGTGGAAGATTTAGTTTCAGTCGGAGACAAGGATCCAGTCCAGTATGGAGTCTGGGGGGTTATTTTTATTAGGTCTGGTTATAGAATTTGTGAGTTGAGAGAAATTACATAGATTGATTGAAATGGTGGGGTTATTGGCAGCAATTTTGTTCCAGTCAATGTTCACATCTCCTAGGATGTATGTCTCAAGCTTGATATTATATGAGGCCCATAAAAGAATTTCCTCAAGTGCGTTAATGTTGTTTTCAGTGAGGATATAGAGGGCTATAGCACAGACGTTTTTCTGGTTATTTAGTTTGAGATTTCCTATGACTAGTTCAGCATTGTTGAACTGTGGAATAGGATTTTGGTAGGGAGTGATGGAGAGTAGGCTAGAGTAGATTAAGGCTACTCCTCCACCCTTCTTTTTTAGGAGGTCTTGTCTAAGTACTTGAAACCCAGGGGGGAGTATTTCAGAGTATGAAATGTTGGATTTTAAACATGTCTCAGAGACAGCTGCTATGTCAGGTTGGGTATGGGATAGACAAGCGTGGAAGTGAGCTAATTTGTTTCTTAGACTCTGGGTATTGATGGTCAAGATCTTGAGGTATTTAGGGTTGGTAGTATGGGTGGTAATGGGGGGAGATGGATTGCTGCTGGTACTAGGTCCTGGGTTGGGGAGTATGTCTCCTGCTAGGCATAGGCAGTTAAATGGGAATGAGAGCAGTGGTTTGGATTTGCTCCTAGAGTTTGGTGGGAGGTACAATAGTGCTTTGGGATGTTAGTTTAAAGTAGAGAAGCAGGTTTGGAAACACTAGGGAGGAGGATATAGTGTGGAAATGAGATGTGGCAGAGTTATGATTTGTGCTAGGGGTGATGGTGGGGTGAAGAGGGGATAGGAAAGAAGAGGGTAGTTTGTAAGAGGAATAGGAGGTAGCATGGTATAGAGGTATTAGGAATAGTAGGCTAAGGGAAAGGATGAGAATGGTTTGAAAAGACATGGCGTGGCTTAGGTATAATGGAATAGTTGGAGGTTAGGTGTAGAGGATGTAATAGGATTATTGGTGACAGTGTAGGAGGGAGGAGTATGGAAGTGTATCTAGAGCTTTAAGGATTAGGGATGGGGGAGTGGTGAGAGAGTACTGGAGGATGGGAGGGGAGGGGATAGTCAGGAGATGAAAGTGGATTGGGTGAGACAGGGGGGAGGGGACCTATGGCTAGTATACATGTAGGAGCACTGGGGGTGTGTAGGAATTGGGGGTAGGGTAGGGAAGGGGAGAGAGCCCACAGGGCAAATGTAGTGGGTAGAGTCAAGGAGAAGAAAGAAGGCAGGACTGTGAAGAACAATCAGTGCTTAGTTGGGTAAGCTCAGAGGTAAGGAAAGTATGGAGAATGTAGCACTTGATTACTGTATTTGCTGTATGCGTCACATAACACAAGTCTCCAGCCAAATTTCTTGTAAGCATAACAGCATATTTAACAGCAAACAGTTTATGTAGTAAAAGCAGTCACAGCTTCAGTTAGTCCCTTAGACTATTGTGAGCATAGCAGCATATGTAACAGTAAACCATTTTTGTAGTAAAAGCAATCACTACGTAAGTTAGATCCCTAGACTACATAAAGTTAGCTAAGTACTTCAGTTGGAAAACATAAACATGCCTGTTAAACCAGGTGCACCACAAACATTTGAGAAGAGCTTAAACACTTGTAGGCACTTACTTGTAGGTGTGCACACTGAAAAGGGTGTGGGAAAGCTTCCTCACCACACACAGGCCAAAAGATAACTTTCAAAATGGCACCGCTCAAGGAGTCCCATTAATATAGATTAGTTAATGTGCATGTGGGAGGACAGAGATACAAAATGGGGGGAATGTATAACCAGAAAAAGCAGGTAGAGATCTGGCCTGCCCCCTCACAGAAGACTGCAAAGAAAAGCAATCAGCATAAGAATTGGAAGCCTTGGAGATGTAATGTAAGTGTAAGCAAGGAAGAGGTAGAAGCAGGACATTAGGAGTGTAACAAAGAAGAGGTAGAAGCAGGACATTAGGAGTGTAACAAGGAAAAGGTAGAAGCAGGACATTAGGAGTGTAACAATGGAGAGGTAGAAGCAGGACATTAGGAGTGTAACAAGGAAGAGGTAGAAGCAGGACATTAGGAGTGTAACAAGGAAGAGGTAGAAGCAGGACATTAGGAGTGTAACAAGGAAGAGGTAGAAGCAGGACATTAGGAGTGAAACAAGGAAAAGGAAGAAGCAGGACATTAGGAGTGTAACAAGGAAGAGGCAGAAGCAGGACATTAGGAGTGTAACAAGGAAAAGGTAGAAGCAGGACATTAGGAGTGTAACAAGGAAGAGGTAGAAGCAGGGCATTAAGAGTACAGCAAGGAAGAGGTAGAAGCAGGACATTAGGAGTGTAACAAGAAAGAGGTAAACCAGGACATTAGGAGTGTAGCAAGGAAGAGGTAGAAGCAGGACATTAGGAGTGTAAAAAGGAAGAGGTAGAAGCAGGACATTAGGATTGCAACAAGGGAGAGGTAGAAGCAGGACATTAGGAGTGCAACAAGGAAGAGGTAGAAGCAGGACATTAGGAGTGTAACAACGAAGAAGTAGAAACAGGACATTAGGAGTGTAACAAGGAAGAGGTAGAAGCAGGACATTAGGAGTGCAACAAGGAAGAGGTAGAAGTGGGACATTAGGAGTGTAACAAGGACGAGGTAGAAGCAGGACATTAGGAGTGTAACAAGGAAGAGGTAGAAGCAGGACATTAGGAGTGTAACAAGGAAGAGGTAGAAGCAGGACATTAGGAGTGTACCAAGGAAGAGGTAGAAGCAGGACATTAGGAGTGTAACAAGGAAGAGGTAGAAGAAGGACATTAGGAGTGTAACAAGGAAGAGGTAGAAGCAGGACATTAGGAGTGTAACAAGGAATCGGTAGAAGCAGGACATTAGGAGTGTAACAAAGAAGAGGTAGAAGCAGGACATTAGGAGTGTAAAAAGGAAGAGGTAGAAGCAGGACATTAGGAGTGTAACAAGGAAAAGGTAGAAGCAGGACATGAGGAGTGTAACAAGGAAGAGGTAGAAGCAGGACACTAGGAGTGTAACAAGTAACAGGTAGAAGCAGAACATTAGGAGTGTAACAAGGATGAGGCAGAAGCAGGACATGAGGAGTGTAACAAGGAAGAGGTAGAAGCAGGACATTGGGAGTATAACAAGGAAGAGGTAGAAGCAGGACATTAGGAGTGTAACAAGGAAGAGGTAGAAGCAGGGCATTAAGAGTATAACAAAGAAGAGGTAGAAGCAGGACATTAAGAGTGTAACAATGAAGAGGTAGAAGCAGGACATTAGGAGTTTAACAAGGACGAGGTAGAAGCAGGACATTAGGAGTGTAACAAGGAAGAGGTAGAAGCAGGACATTAGGAGTATAACAAGGAACAGGTAGAAGCAGAACATTAGGAGTGTAACAAGGACGAGGTAGAAGCAGGGCATTAGGAGTGTAGCAAGGAAGAGGTAGAAGCAGGACATTAGGAGTGTAACAAGGAAGAGGTAGAAGCAGGACATTAGGAGTGTAACAAGGAAGAGGTAGAAGCAGGACATTAGGAGTGTAACAAGGAAGAGGTAGAAGCAGGACATTAGGAGTGTAACAAGGAAGAGGTAGAAGCAGGACATTAGGAGTGTAACAAGGAAGAGCTAGAAGCAGGACATTAGGAGTGTAACAAGGAAGAGGTAGAAGCAGGACATTAGGAGTGCAACAAGGAAGAGGTAGAAGCAGGACATTAGGAGTGTAACAAGGAAGAAGTAGAAGCAGGACATTAGGAGTGTAACAAGGAAGAGGTAGAAGCAGGACATTAGGAGTGTAACAAGGAAGAGGTAGAAGCAGGACATTAGGAGTGTAACAAGGAAGAGATGGAAGCAGGACATTAGGAGTGTAACAAGGAAGAGGTAGAAGCAGGACATTAGGAGTGTAAAAAGGAAGAGATAAAAGCAGGACATTAGGAGTGTAACAAGGAAGAGGTAGAAGCAGGACATTAGGAGTGTAACAAGGAAGAGGTAGAAGCAGGACATTAGGAGTGTAACAAGGAAGAGGTAGAAGCAGGACATTAGGAGTGTAACAAGGAAGAGGTAGAAGCAGGACATTAGAAGTGTAACAAGGAAGAGGTAGAAGCAGGACATTAGGAGTGTAACAAGGAAGAGGTAGAAGCAGGACATTAGGAGTGTAACAAGGAAGAGGTAGAAGCAGGACATTAGGAGTGTAACAAGGAAGAGGTAGAAGCAGGACATTATACTGTAACAAGGAAGAGGTAGAAGCAGGACATTAGGAGTGTAACAAGGAAGAGGTAGAAGCAGGACATTAGGAGTGTAACAAGGAAGAGGTAGAAGCAGGACATTAGGAGTGTAACAAGGAAGAGGTAGAAGCAGGACATTAGGAGTGTAACAAGGAAGAGGTAGAAGCAGGACATTAGGTGTGTAACAAGGAAGGACGAGGAAGAAGCAGGACATTAGGAGTGTAACAAGGAAGAGGTAGAAGCAGGACATTAGGAGTGTAACAAGGAAGAGGTAGAAGCAGGACATTAGGAGTGTAACAAGGAAGAGGTAGAAGCAGGACATTAGAGTGTAAACAGGAAAGAGCTAGATGCAGGACATTAGGAGTGTAACAAGGAAGAGGTAGAAGCAGGACATTAGGAGTGTAACAAGGAAGAGGTAGAAGCAGGACATTAGGAGTGTAACAAGGAAGAGGTAGAAGCAGGACATTAGGAGTGTAACAAGGAAGAGGTAGAAGCAGGAAATTAGGAGTGTAACAAGTAAGAGGAAGAAGCAGGACATTAGGATGGTAACAAGGAAGAGGTAGAAGCAGGACATTAGGAGTGTAACAAGGAAGAGGTAGAAGCAGGACATTAGGAGTGTAACAAGGAAGAGGTAGAAGCAGGACATTAGAGTGTAACAAGGAAGAGGCAGAAGCAGGACATTAGAGTGTAACAAGGAAGAGGTAGAAGCAGGACATTAGGGTGTAACAAGGAAGAGGTAGAAGCAGGACATTAGGAGTGTAACAAGGAAGAGGTAGAAGCAGGACATTAGGAGTGTAACAAGGAAGAGGTAGAAGCAGGACATTAGGAGTGTAACAAGGAAGAGGTAGAAGCAGGACATTAGAGTGTAACAAGGAAGAGGTAGAAGCAGGACATTAGGAGTGTAACAAGGAAGAGGTAGAAGCAGGACATTAGGAGTGTAACAAGGAAGAGGTAGAAGCAGGACATTAGGAGTGTAACAAGGAAGAGGTAGAAGCAGGACATTAGGAGTGTAACAAGGAAGAGGTAGAAGCAGGACATTAGAGTGTAACAAGGAAGAGGTAGAAGCAGGACATTAGAGTGTAACAAGGACAAGAGGTAGAAGCAGGACATTAGGAGTGTAACAAGGAAGAGGTAGAAGCAGGACATTAGAGTGTAACAAGGAAGAGGTAGAAGCAGGACATTAGGAGTGTAACAAGGAAGAGGTAGAAGCAGGACATTAGGAGTGTAACAAGGAAGAGGTAGAAGCAGGACATTAGGAGTGTAACAAGGAAGAGTTAGAAGCAGGACATTAGAATGTAACAAGGAAGAGGTAGAAGCAGGACATTAGAATGTAACAAGGAAGAGGTAGAAGCAGGACATTAGGAGTGTAACAAGGAAGAGGTAGAAGCAGGACATTAGGAGTGTAACAAGGAAGAGGTAGAAGCAGGACATTAGGAGTGTAACAAGGAAGAGGTAGAAGCAGGACATTAGGAGTGTTACAAGGAAGAGGTAGAAGCAGGACATTAGGAGTGTAACAAGGAAGAGGTAGAAGCAGGACATTAGGAGTGTAACAAGGAAGAGGTAGAAGCAGGACATTAGGAGTGTAACAAGGAAGAGGTAGAAGCAGGACATTAGGAGTGTAACAAGGAAGAGGTAGAAGCAGGACATTAGGAGTGTAACAAGGAAGAGGTAGAAGCAGGACATTAGGAGTGTAACAAGGAAGAGGTAGAAGCAGGACATTAGAGTGTAACAAGGAAGAGGTAGAAGCAGGACATTAGGAGTGTAACAAGGAAGAGGTAGAAGCAGGACATTAGGAGTGTAACAAGGAAGAGGTAGAAGCAGGACATTAGGAGTGTAACAAGGAAGAGGTAGAAGCAGGACATTTTGAGTGTAATAAAGAAGAGATAGAA
Organism: Protopterus annectens; assembly: GCF_019279795.1. Lineage (NCBI taxonomy): Eukaryota > Metazoa > Chordata > Ceratodontiformes > Protopteridae > Protopterus > Protopterus annectens. Next base: position 1,155,765,770 of record NC_056726.1, on the reverse strand, counting down.
GCAGGACATTAGGAGTGTAACAAGGAAGAGGTAGAAGCAGGACATTAGGAGTGTAACAAGGAAGAGGTAGAAGCAGGACATTAGGAGTGTAACAAGGAAGAGGTAGAAGCAGGACATTAGGAGTGTAACAAGGAAGAGGTAGAAGCAGGACAAAAGGAGTGTAACAAGGAAGAGGTAGAAGCAGGACATTAGGAGTAACAAGGAACAGGTAGAAGCAGGACATTAGGAGTGTAACAAGGAAGAGGTAGAAGCAGGACATTAGGAGTGTAACAAGGAAGAGGTAGAAGCAGGACATTAGGAGTGTAACAAGGAAGAGGTAGAAGCAGGACATTAGAGTGTAAACAGGAAAGAGCTAGATGCAGGACATTAGTAGTGAAACTAGGAAGAGGTAAAAGCAGGACATAAGGAGTGTAACAAGGATGAGGTAGAAGCAGGACATTATTACTGTAACAAGGAAGAGGTAGAAGCAGGACATTAGAGTGTAAACAGGAAGAGGTAGATGCAGGACATTAGGAGTGTAACAAGGAAGAGGTAGAAGCAGGACATTAGGAGTGTAACAAGGAAGAGGTAGAAGCAGGACATTAGGAGTGTAACAAGGAAGAGTTAGAAGCAGGACATTAGAATGTAACAAGGAAGAGGTAGAAGCAGGACATTAGAATGTAACAAGGAAGAGGTAGAAGCAGGACATTAGGAGTGTAACAAGGAAGAGGTAGAAGCAGGACATTAGGAGTGTAACAAGGAAGAGGTAGAAGCAGGACATTAGGAGTGTAACAAAGGAAAAGTAGCAGCAGGACATTAGGAGTGTAACAAGGAAGAGGTAGAAGCAGGTCATTAGGAGTGTAACAAGGAAGAGGTAGAAGCAGGACATTAGGAGTGTAACAAGGAAGAGGTAGAAGCAGGACATTAGAGTATAACAAGGAAGAGGTAGAAGCAGGACATTAGGAGTGTAACAAGGAAGAGGTAGAAGCAGGACATTAGGAGTGTAACAAGGAAGAGGTAGAAGCAGGACATTAGGAGTGTAACAAGGAAGAGGTAGAAGCAGGACATTAGGAGTGTAACAAGGAAGAGGTAGAAGCAGGACATTAGGAGTGTAACAAGGAAGAGGTAGAAGCAGGACATTAGGAGTGTAACAAGGAAGAGGTAGAAGCAGGACATTAGGAGTGTAACAAGGAAGAGGTAGAAGCAGGACATTAGGAGTGTAACAAGGAAGAGGTAGAAGCAGGACATTAGAGTGTAACAAGGAAGAGGTACAAGCAGGACATTAGGAGTGTAACAAGGAAGAGGTAGAAGCAGGACATTAGGAGTGTAACAAGGAAGAGGTAGAAGCAGGACATTAGGAGTGCAACAAGGAAGAGGTAGAAGCAGGACATTAGGAGTGTAACAAGGAAGAGGTAGAAGCAGGACATTAGGAGTGTAACAAGGAAGAGGTAGAAGCAGGACATTAGGAGTGTAACAAGGAAGAGGTAGAAGCAGGACATTAGGAGTGTAACAAGGAAGAGGTAGAAGCAGGACATTAGGAGTGTAACAAGGAAGAGGTAGAAGCAGGACATTAGGAGTGTAACAAGGAAGAGGTAGAAGCAGGACATTAGGAGTGTAACAAGGAAGTGGTAGAAGCAGGACATTAGGAGTGTAACAAGGAAGAGGTAGAGCAAGACATTAGGAGTGTAACAAGGGAGAGGTATTAGCAGGACATTAGAAGTGTAACAAGGGAGAGGTAGAGCAAGACATTAGGAGTGTAACAAGGAAGAGGTAGAAGCAGGACATTAGGAGTGTAACAAGGAAGAGGTAGAAGCAGGACATTAGGAGTGTAACAAGGAAGAGGTAGAAGCAGGACATTAGGAGTGTAACAAGGAAGAGGTAGAACAGGACATTAGGAGTGTAAGAAGTAAGAGGTAAAAGCAGTACATTAAGAGTGTAACAAGGAAGAGGTAGAAGCAGGACATTAGGAGTGTAACAAGGAAGAGGTAGAAGCAGGACATTAGGAGTGTAACAAGGAAGAGGTAGAAGCAGGACACTAGGAGTGTAACAAGGAAGAGGTAGAAGCAGGACATTAGAGTGTAAACAGGAAGAGGTAGATGCAGGACATTGGGAGTGTAACAAGGAAGAGGTAGAAGTATCACATTAGAGTGTAACAAGGAAGAGGTAGAAGCAGGACATTAGAGTGTAACAAGGAAGAGGTAGAAGCAGGACATTAGGAGTGTAACAAGGAAGAGGTAGAAGCAGGACATTAGGAGTGTAACAAGGAAGAGGTAGAAGCAGGACATTAGGAGTGTAACAAGGAAGAGGTAGAAGCAGGACATTAGGAGTGTAACAAGGAAGAGGTAGAAGCAGGACATTAGGAGTGTAACAAGGAAGAGGTAGAAGCAGGACATTAGGAGTGTAACAAGGAAGAGGTAGAAGCAGGACATTAGGAGTGTAACAAGGAAGAGGTAGAAGCAGGACATTAGGAGTGTAACAAGGAAGAGGTAGAAGCAGGACATTAGGAGTGTAACAAGGAAGAGGTAGAAGCAGGACATTAGAGTGTAACAAGGAAGAGGTAGAAGCAGGACATTAGGAGTGTAACAAGGAAGAGATAGAAGCAGGACATTAGGAGTGGCACAAGGACGAGGTAGAGCAGGACATTAGGAGTGAAACAAGGAAGAGGTAAAAGCAGGACATAAGGAGTGTAACAAGGAAGAGGTAGAAGCAGGACATTAGAGTGTAACAAGGAAGAGGTAGAAGCAGGACATTAGGAGTGTAACAAGGAAGAGGTAGAAGCAGGACATTAGGAGTGTAACAAGGAAGAGGTAGAAGCAGGACATTAGGAGTGTAACAAGGATGAGGTAGAAGCAGGACATTAGGAGTGTAACAAGGAAGACTTAGAAGCAGGACATTAGAGTGTAAACAGGAAGAGGTAGATGCAGGACATTAGGAGTGTAACAAGGAAGAGGTAGAAGCAGGACATTAGGAGTGTAACAAGGAAGAGGTAGAAGCAGGACATTAGGAGTGTAACAAGGAAGAGGTAGAAGCAGGACATTAGGAGTGTAACAAGGAAGAGGTAGAAGCAGGACATTAGGAGTGTAACAAGGAAGAGGTAGAAGCAGGACATTAGGAGTGTAACAAGGAAGAGGTAGAAGCAGGACATTAGGAGTGTAACAAGGAAGAGGTAGAAGCAGGACATTAGGAGTGTAACAAGGAAGAGGTAGAAGCAGGACATTAGGAGTGTAACAAGGAAGAGGTAGAAGCAGGACATTAGGAGTGTAACAAGGAAGAGGTAGAAGCAGGACATTAGGAGTGTAACAAGGAAGAGGAAGAAGCAGGACATTAGGAGTGTAACAAGGAAGAGGTAGAAGCAGGACATTAGGAGTGTAACAAGGAAGAGGTAGAAGCAGGACATTAGGAGTGTAACAAGGAAGAGGTAGAAGCAGGACATTAGGAGTGTAACAAGGAAGAGGTAGAAGCAGGACATTAGGAGTGTAACAAGGAAGAGGTAGAAGCAGGACATTAGGAGTGTAACAAGGAAGAGGTAGAAGCAGGACATTAGGAGTGTAACAAGGAAGAGGTAGAAGCAGGACATTAGGAGTGTAACAAGGAAGAGGTAGAAGCAGGACATTAGGAGTGTAACAAGGAAGAGGTAGAAGCAGGACATTAGGAGTGTAACAAGGACAGGGTAGAAGCAGGACATTCGGAGTGTAACAAGGAGGAGTTAGAAGCAGGACATTAGGAGTGTAACAAGGAAGAGGTAGAAGCAGGACATTAGGAGTGTAACAAGGAAGAGGTAGAAGCAGGACATTAGGAGTGTAACAAGGGAGAGGTAGAAGCAGGACATTAAGGAATGTAACAAGGTAGAGGTAGAAGCAGGACATTAGGAGTGTAACACGGACGAGGTAGAAGCAGGACATTAGGAGTGTAACAAGGAAGAGGTAGAAGCAGGACATTAGGAGTGTAACAAGGAAGAGGTAGAAGCAGGACATTAGGAGTGTAACAAGGAAGAGGTAGAAGCAGGACATTAAGAGTGTAACAAGGAAGAGGTAGAAGCAGGACATTAGGAGTGTAACAAGGAAGAGGTAGAAGCAGGACATTACAGTGTAACAAGGAAGAGGTAGAAGCAGGACATTAGGAGTGTAACAAGGAAGAGGTAGAAGCAGGACATTACAGTGTAACAAGGAAGAGGCAGAAGCAGGACATTAGGAGTGTAACAAGGAAGAGGTAGAAGCAGGACATTAGGAGTGTAACAAGGAAGAGGTAGAAGCAGGACATTAGAGTGTAACAAGGAAGAGGTAGAAGCAGGACATTAGGAGTATAACAAGGAAGAGGTAGAAGCAGGACATTGGGAGTGTAACAAGGAAGCAGTAGAAGCAGGACATTAGGAGTGTAACAAGGAAGAGGTAGAAGCAGGACATTAGGAGTGTAACAAGAAAGAGGTAGAAGCAGGACATTAGGAGTGTAACAAGGAAGAGGTAGAAGCAGGACATTAGAGTGTAACAAGGAAGAGGTAGAAGCAGGACATTAGAGTGTAACAAGGAAGAGGTAGAAGCAGGACATTAGGAGTGTAACAAGGAAGAGGTAGAAGCAGGACATTAGAGTGTAACAAGGAAGAGGTAGAAGCAGGACATTAGAGTGTAACAAGGAAGAGGTAGAAGCAGGACATTAGAGTGTAACAAGGAAGAGGTAGAAGCAGGACATTAGGAGTGTAACAAGGAAGAGGTAGAAGCAGGACATTAGGAGTGTAACAAGGAAGAGGTAGAAGCAGGACATTAGGAGTGTAACACGGAAGAGGTAGAAGAAGGACATTAGGAGTGTAACAAGGAAGAGGTAGAAGCAGGACATTAGGAGTGTAACAAGGAAGAGGTAGAAGCAGGACATTAGGAGTGTAACAAGGAAGAGGTAGAAGCAGGACATTAGGAGTGTAACAAGGAAGAGGTAGAAGCAGGACATTAGGAGTGTAACAAGGAAGAGGTAGAAGCAGGACATTAGGAGTGTAACAAGGAAGAGGTAGAAGCAGGACATTAGGAGTGTAACAAGGAAGAGGTAGAAGCAGGACATTAGGAGTGTAACAAGGAAGAGGTAGAAGCAGGACATTAGGAGTGTAACAAGGAAGAGGTAGAAGCAGGACATTAGGAGTGTAACAAGGAAGAGGTAGAAGCAGGACATTAGGAGTGTAACAAGAATGAGGTAGAAGCAGGACATTAGGAGTGTAACAAGGAAGAGGTAGAAGCAGGACATTAGGAGTGTAACAAGGAAGAGGTAGAAGCAGGACATTAGGAGTGTAACAAGGAAGAGGTAGAAGCAGGACATTAGGAGTGTAACAAGGAAGAGGTAGAAGCAGGACATTAGGAGTGTAACAAGGAAGAGGTAGAAGCAGGACATTAGGAGTGTAACAAGGAAGAGGTAGAAGCAGGACATTAGGAGTGTAACAAGGAAGAGGTAGAAGCAGGACATTAGAGTGTAACAAGGAAGAGGTAGAAGCAGCACATTAGGAGTGTAACAAGGAAGAGGTAGAAGCAGGACATTAGGAGTGTAACAAGGAAGTGGTAGAAGCAGGACATTAGGAGGGTAACAAGGAATAGGTAGAAGCAGGACATTAGAGTGTAACAAGGAAGAGGTAGAAGCAGGACATTAGGAGTGTAACAAGGATGAGGTAGAAGCAGGACATTAGGAGTGTAACAAGGAAGAGGTAGAAGCAGGACATTAGGAGTGTAACAAGGAAGAGGTAGAAGCAGGACATTAGGAGTGTAACAAGGAAGAGGTAGAAGCAGGACATTAGGAGTGTAACAAGGAAGAGGTAGAAGCAGGACATTAGGAGTGTAACAAGGAAGAGGTAGAAGCAGGACATTAGGAGTGTAACAAGGTAGAGGTAGAAGCAGGACATTAGTAGTGTAACAAGGAAGAGGTAGAAGCAGGACATTAGGAGTGTAACAAGGAAGAGGTAGAAGCAGGACATTAGGAGTGTAACAAGGAAGAGGTAGAAACAGGACATTAGGAGTGCAACATGGAAGAGGTAGAAGCAGGACATTATGAGTGTAACAAGGAAGAGGTAGAAGCAGGACATTAGGAGTGTAACAAGGAAGAGGTAGAAGCAGGACATTACAGTGTAACAAGGAAGAGGTAGAAGCAGGACATTAGGAGTGTAACAAGGAAGAGGTAGAAGCAGGACATTAGGAGTGTAACAAGGAAGAGGTAGAAGCAGGACATTAGGAGTGTAACAAGGAAGAGGTAGAAGCAGGACATTAGGAGTGTAACAAGGAAGAGGTAGAAGCAGGACATTAGAGTGTAACAAGGAAGAGGTAGAAGCAGGACATTAGGAGTATAACAAGGAAGAGGTAGAAGCAGGACATTAGGAGTGTAACAAGGAAGAGGAGGAGCACGACATTAGGAGTGTAACAAGGAAGAGGTAGAAGCAGGACATTAGGAGTGTAACAAGGAAGAGGTAGAAGCAGGGCATTAGGAGTGTAACAAGGAAAAGGTAGAAGAAGGACATGAGGAGTGTAACAAGGAAGAGGAAGAAGCAGGACATTAGGAGTGTGACTAGGAAGAGGTAGAAGCAGGATATTAGGAGTGTAACAAGATGGAGGTGTGAGCAGGACATTAGGAGTGTAACAAGGAAGAGGTAGAAGCAGGGCATTAGGAGTGTAAAAAGGAAAAGGTAGAAGCAGGACATTAGAAGTGTAACAAGGAAGAGGTAGAAGCAGGGCATTAAGAGTATAACAAGGAAGAGGTAGAAGCATGACATTAAGAGTGTAACAAGGACGAGGTAGAAGCTGGACATTAGGAGTGTAACAAGGAAGAGGTAGAAGCAGGACATTAGGAGTGTAACAAGGACTAGGTAGAAGCAGGACATTAGGAGTGTAACAAGGAAGAGGTAGAAGCAGGACATTAGGAGTGTAACAAGGACGAGGTAGAAGCAGGACATTAGGAGTGTAACAAGGAACAAGTAGAAGCAGAACATTAGGAGTGTAACAAGGACGAGGTAGAAGCAGGGCATTAGGAGTGTAGCAAGGAAGAGGTAGAAGCAGGACATTAGGAGTGTAACAAGGAAGAGGTAGAGGCAGGATATTAGTAGTGTATCAAGGAAGAGGTAGAAGGAGGGCATTAGAAGTGTAGCAAGGAAGAGGTAGAAGCAGGACATTAGGAGTGTAACAAGGAAGAGGTAGAGGCAGGACATTAGGAGTGTAACAAGGAAGAGGTAGAAGCAGGACATTAGGAGTGTAACAAGGACGAGGTAGAAGCAGGACATTAGGAGTGTAGCAAAGAAGAGATGGAAGCAGGACGTTAGGAGTGTAACAAGGAAGCGGTAGAAGCAGGACATTAGGAGTGTAAAAAGGAAGAGATAAAAGCAGGACATTAGGAGTGTAACAAGGAAGAGGTAGAAGCAGGACATTAGGAGTGTAACAAGGAAGAGGTGGAAGCAGGACATTAGGAATGTAACAAGGAAGAGGTAGACGCAGGACATTAGGAGTGTAACAAGGAAGAGGCAGAAGCAGGACATTAGGAGTGTAACAAGGAAGAGGTAGAAGTGGGACATTAGGAGTGTAACAAGGAAGATGTAGAAGCAGGACATTAGGAGTGTAACAAGGAAGAGGTAGAAGCAGGACATTAGGAGTGTAACAAGGGAGAGGTAGAAGCAGGACATTAGGAGTGTAACAACGAAGAAGTAGAAGCAGGACATTAGGAGTGTAACAAGGAAGAGGTAGAAGCAGGACATTAGGAGTGCGATAAGGAAGAGGTAGAAGTGAGACGTTAGGAGTGTAACAAGGATGAGGTAGAAGCAGGACATTAGGAGTGTAATAAGGAAGAGGTAGAAACAGGACATTAGGAGTGTTACAAGGAAGAGGTAGAAGCAGGACATTAGGAGTGTAAGAAGGAAGAGGTGGAAGCAGGACATTAGGAGTGTAACAAGGAAGAGGTAGAAGCAGGACATTAGGAGTGTAACAAGGGAGAGGTAGAAGCAGGACATTATGAGTTTAACAAGGAATTGGTAGAAGCAGGACATTAGGAGTGTAACAACGGAGAAGCAGAAGCAGGACATGAGGAGTGTAACAAGGAAGAGGTAGAAGCAGGGCATTAAGAGTATAACAAGGAAGAGTTAGAATCAGGACATTAAGAGTGTAACAAGGACGAGGTAGAAGCAGGACATTAGGAGTGTAACAAGGAAGAGGTAGAAGCAGGACATTAGGAGTGTAACAAGGAAGAGGTAGAAGCAGGACATTAGGAGTGTAACAAGGAACAGGTAGAAGCTGAACATAAGGAGAGTAACAAGGACGAGGTAGAAGCAGGGCATTATGAGTGTAGCAAGGAAGAGGTAGACACAGGACATTAGGAGTGTAACAAGGAAGAGGTGGAGGCAGGACATTAGGAGTGTAACAAGGAAGAGGTAGAAGAAGGACATTAAGAGTATAACAAGGAAGAGGTAGAAGCAGAGCATTAGGAGTGTAACAAGGAAGAGGTAGAAGCAGGACATTAGGAGTGTAGCAAGGAAGAGCTAGAAGCAGGACATTAGGAGTGTAACAAGGAAGAGGTAGAAGCAGGACATTAGGATTGCAACAAGGAAGAGGTAGAAGCAGGACATTAGGAGTGTGACAAGGAAGAGGTAGAATTGGGACATTAGGAGTGTAACAAGGACGAGGTAGAAGCAGGACATTAGGAGTGTAATAAGGAAGAGGTAAAAGCAGGACATTAGGAGTGTAAAAAGGAAGAGATAAAAGCAGGACATTAGAAGTGTAACAAAGAAGAGGTAGAAGCAGGACATTAGGAGTGTAACAAGGAAGAGGTGAAAGCAGGACATTAGGAGTGTAACAAGGAAGAGGTAGAAGCAGGACATTAGGAGTGTAACAAGGAAAAGGTAGAAACAGGACAATAGGAGTGTAACCAGGAAGAGGTAGAAGCAGGACATTAGGAGTGTAACAAGGAAGAGGTAGAAGCAGGACATTAGGAGTGTAACAAGGAAGAGGTAAAAGCAGGACATTAGGAGTGTGACAAGGGAGATGTAGAAGCAGGACATTAGGAGTGTAACAAGGTGGAGGTGTGAGCAGGACATTAGGAGTGTAACAAGGAAGAGGTAGAAGCAGGACATTAGGAGTGTAACACGGAAGAGGTAGAAGCAAGACATTAGGAGTGTAACAAGGTGGAGGTGTGAGCAGGACATTAGGACTGTAACAAGGAAGAGGTAGAAGCAGGACATTAGGAGTGTAACAAGGAAGAGGTAGAAGCAGGACATTAGGAGTGTAACAACGAAAAGGTAGAAACAGGACATTAGGAGTGTAACAAGGAAGAGGTAGAAGCAAGACATTAGGAGTGTAACAAGGAAGAGGTAGAAGCAGAACATTAGGAGTGTAACAAGGAAGAGGTAAAAGCAGGACATTAGGAGTGTAACAAGGAAGAGGTAGAAGCAGGACATTAGGAGTGTAACAAAGAAGAGGTAGAAGCAGGACATTAGGAATGTAAAAAGGAAGAGATAAAAGCAGGACATTAGGAGTGTAACAACGAAGAAGTAGAAGCAGGACCTTAGGAGTGTAACAAGGAAGAGGAAGAAGCAGGACATTAGGAGTGTGACGAGGAAGAGGTAGAAGCAGGATATTAGGAGTGTAACAAGATGGAGGTGTGAGCAGGACATTAGGAGTGTAACAAGGAAGAGGTAGAAGCAGGACATTAGGAGTGTAACAAGGGAAAGGTAGAAGCAGGACATGATGAGTGTAACAAGGAAGAGGAAGAAGCAGGAAATTAGGAGTGTGACTAGGAAGAGGTAGAAGCAGGATATTAGGAGTGTAACAAGATGGAGGTGTGAGCAGGACATTAGGAGTGTAACAAGGAAGAGGTAGAAGCAGGGCATTAGGAGTGTAACAAGGAAAAGGTAGAAGCAGGACATTAGAAGTGTAACAAGGAAGAGGTAGAAGCAGGGCATTAAGAGTATAACAAGGAAGAGGTAGAAGCATGACATTAAGAGTGTAACAAGGATGAGGTAGAAGCAGGACATTAGGAGTGTAACAAGGAAGAGGTAGAAGCAGGACATTAGGAGTGTAACAAGGAAGAGGTAGAAGCAGGACATTAGGAGTGTAACAAGGAAGAGGTAGAAGCAGGACATTAGGAGTGTAACAAGGACGAGGTAGAAGCAGGACATTAGGAGTGTAACAAGGAACAAGTAGAAGCAGAACATTAGTAGTGTAACAAGGACGAGGTAGAAGCAGGGCATTAGGAGTGTAGCAAGGAAGAGGTAGAAGCAGGACATTAGGAGTGTAACAAGGAAGAGGTAGAGGCAGGATATTAGGAGTGTATCAAGGAAGAGGTAGAAGGAGGGCATTAGAAGTGTAGCAAGGAAGAGGTAGAAGCAGGACATTAGGAGGGTAACAAGGAAGAGGTAGAGGCAGGACATTAGGAGTGTAACAAGGAAGAGGTAGAAGCAGGACATTAGGAGTGTAACAAGGACGAGGTAGAAGCAGGACATTAGGAGTGTAACAAGGAACAAGTAGAAGCAGAACATTAGGAGTGTAACAAGGACGAGGTAGAAGCAGGGCATTAGGAGTGTAGCAAGGAAGAGGTAGAAGCAGGACATTAGGAGTGTAACAAGGAAGAGGTAGAGGCAGGACATTAGGAGTGTAACAATGAAGAAGTAGATGCAGGACAGTAGGAGTGTAACAAGGAAGAGGTAGAAGCAGGACATTAGGAGTGTAGCAAGGAAGAGCTAGAAGCAGGACATTAGGAGTGTAACAAGGAAGAGGGAGAAGCAGGACATTAGGAGTGCAACAAGGAAGAGGTAGAAGCAGGGCATTAGCAGTGTAACAATGAAGAAGTAGAAGCATTACATTAGGAGTGTAACAAGGAAGAGGTAGAAGCAGGACATTAGGAGTGTTACAAGGACGAGGTAGAAGCAGGACATTAGGAGTGTAGCAAAGAAGAGATAGAAGCAGGACGTTAGGAGTGTAACAAGGAAGAGGTAGAAGCAGGACATTAGGAGTGTAAAAAGGAAGAGATAAAAGCAGGACATTAGGAGTGTAACAAGGAAGAGGTAGAAGCAGGACATTAGGAGTGTAACAAGGAAGAGGTGGAAGCAGGACATTAGGAGTGTAACAAGGAAGAGGTAGAAGCAGGACATTAGGAGTGTAACAAGGAAGAGGTAGAAGCAGGACATTAGGAGTGTAACAAGGGAGATGTAGAAGCAGGACATTAGGAGTTTAACAAGGAAGAGGTAGAAGCAGGACATTAGGAGTGTAACAACGAAGAAGTAGAAGCAGGACCTTAGGAGTGTAACAAGGAAGAGGTAGAAGCAGGACATTAGGAGTGTGACAAGGAAGAGGTAGAAGTGGGACATTAGGAGTGTAACAAGGAAGATGTAGAAGCAGGACATTAGGAGTGTAACAAGGAAGAGGTAGAAGCAGGACATTAGGAGTGTAACAAGGGAGAGGTAGAAGCAGGACATTAGGAGTGTAACAACGAAGAAGTAGAAGCAGGACATTAGGAGTGTAACAAGGAAGAGGTAGAAGCAGGACATTAGGAGTGCGATAAGGAAGAGGTAGAAGTGAGACGTTAGGAGTGTAACAAGGATGAGGTAGAAGCAGGACATTAGGAGTGTAATAAGGAAGAGGTAGAAACAGGACATTAGGAGTGTTACAAAGAAGAGGTAGAAGCAGGACATTAGGAGTGTAAGAAGGAAGAGGTGGAAGCAGGACATTAGGAGTGTAACAAGGAAGAGGTAGAAGCAGGACATTAGGAGTGTAACAAGGGAGAGGTAGAAGCAGGACATTATGAGTTTAACAAGGAAGTGGTAGAAGCAGGACATTAGGAGTGTAACAACGGAGAAGCAGAAGCAGGACATGAGGAGTGTAACAAGGAAGAGGTAGAAGCAGGGCATTAAGAGTATAACAAGGAAGAGTTAGAATCAGGACATTAAGAGTGTAACAAGGACGAGGTAGAAGCAGGACATTAGGAGTGTAACAAGGAAGAGGTAGAAGCAGGACATTAGGAGTGTAACAAGGAAGAGATAGAAGCAGGACATTAGGAGTGTAACAAGGAACAGGTAGAAGCTGAACATTAGGAGTGTAACAAGGACGAGGTAGAAGCAGGGCATTACGAGTGTAGCAAGGAAGAGGTAGACGCTGGACATTAGGAGTGTAACAAGGAAGAGGTGGAGGCAGGACATTAGGAGTGTAACAAGGAAGAGGTAGAAGGAGGACATTAAGAGTATAACAAGGAAGAGGTAGAAGCAGAGCATTAGGAGTGTAACAAGGAAGAGGTAGAAGCAGGACATTAGGAGTGTAGCAAGGAAGAGCTAGAAGCAGGACATTAGGAGTGTAACAAGGAAGAGGTAGAAGCAGGACATTAGGATTGCAACAAGGAAGAGGTAGAAGCAGGACATTAGGAGTGTGACAAGGAAGAGGTAGAATTGGGACATTAGGATTGTAACAAGGACGAGGTAGAAGCAGGACATTAGGAGTGTAACAAGGAAGAGGTAAAAGCAGGACATTAGGAGTGTAAAAAAGAAGAGATAAAAGCAGGACATTAGAAGTGTAACAAGGAAGAGGTAGAAGCAGGACATTAGGAGTGTAACAAGGAAGAGGTGAAAGCAGGACATTAGGAGTGTAACCAGGAAGAGGTAGAAGCAGGACATTAGGATTGTAACAAGGAAAAGGTAGAAACAGGACAATAGGAGTGTAACCAGGAAGAGGTAGAAGCAGGACATTAGGAGTGTAACAAGGAAGAGGTAGAAGCAGAACATTAGGAGTGTAACAAGGAAGAGGTAAAAGCAGGACATTAGGAGTGTGACAAGGGAGATGTAGAAGCAGGACATTAGGAGTGTAACAAGGTGGAGGTGTGAGCAGGACATTAGGAGTGTAACAAGGAAGAGGTAGAAGCAGGACATTAGGAGTGTAACAAGGAAGAGGTAGAAGCAGGACATTAGGAGTGTAACAAGGTGGAGGTGTGAGCAGGACATTAGGACTGTAACAAGGAAGAGGTAGAAGCAGGACATTAGGAGTGTAACAAGGAAGAGGTAGAAGCAGGACATTAGGAGTGTAACAAGGAAAAGGTAGAAACAGGACATTAGGAGTGTAACAAGGAAGAGGTAGAAGCAAGACATTAGGAGTGTAACAAGGAAGAGGTAGAAGCAGAACATTAGGAGTGTAACAAGGAAGAGGTAAAAGCAGGACATTAGGAGTGTAACAAGGAAGAGGTAGAAGCAGGACATTAGGAGTGTAACAAAGAAGAGTTAGAAGCAGGACATTAGGAGTCTAACAAGGAAGAGGTATAAGCAGGACATTAGGAGTGTAACAAGGAAGAGGTAGAAGCAGGACATTAGGAGTGCAACAAGGAAGAGACAGGAGGAGGACATTAGGAGTGTAACAAGGACAAGGTAGAAGCAGGACATTAGGATTGTAACAAGGAAGAGGTAGAAGCAGGACATTAGGAGTGTAATAATAAAGAGTTTGAAGCAGGACATTAGGAGTGTAACAAGGAAGAGTTAGAAGCAGGACATTAGGAGTGTAACAAGGAAGAGGTAGAAGCAGGACATTAGGAGTTTAAGCAGTTAGTTGCAGAAACACTACTTTATGGCCTTGGTGTGCAAGTAATACAAAGGAAGGTAAATCTATCTGGGTACAAAATACACCAAGTAAATGGTACTTGCCTTACTTTACAAGTATTCACTGTGTAGGCAGATCTATTTGGTACAAGATACAGCAAGTATATTGTTAAGTTATGCCACCCAGTGGCAATAGACAAAGCTATAGTTGCTAGTTGCCTCGGGCGGGGGGCCCTTGCAGGTGTGCACGCCGGCCAAACAAAGTTTAAAAAATAACTAGTAAAATTAACAAATGTACTGTAAAAGGAAATGTAAATAACCAGTCACAATGTTTAAAACATAGCTGTTAAGGACCACATCTACTAATAACAAGAACTGTAAATATCCAGTCAGCTATGCAGACTTGTTTGCTAGGTGTCCTTATTAAAAGTGTTATTTTTCACTTGCAATAACTGTTGGAAGAAACCGGACCATAGCAGTGGTTTTATCTGGCAATGTTGCAGTTGCTGGGGTGGGGGGGTCTTTGCGATGATGCAGTTAGACCAGGTGTGCTATGTAGACTTTTTTCGTAGGTGTCCTTATTAAAAAGTGTTATTCTTGGCTTGCAATAACTGTAGGGAGAAACTGGACCGTAGCAGTGGTTTTATCTGACAATGTTGCAGTTGCTGGGGACTGGGAAGGTGGGGGAGGATCCTGAGCTGTGATGATGCAGGTAGACCAAGTGTGCTATGCAGACTTCTCTGGTAGGTATCCTTATTAAAAAGTGTTATCCTTGGCTTGCAATAACTGTCGGGAGAAACCGGACTATAGCAGTGGTTTTATCTAGCAATGTTGCAGTTGCTGGGGGGGGGGGGGGCAAGCTGCTATGATATAGGTAGACCAAGTATGCTATGCAGACTTCTCTGGTAGGCATCCTTATTAAAAAGTGTTATTCCTGGCTTGCAATGAATGTAGGGAGAAACTGGACCATAACAGTGGTTTTATCTGGCAATGTTGCAGTTGCTGGGGGGGGGTGGAACCCAAGCTGCGATGATGCAGGTAGACCAAGTGTGCTATGCAGACTTGTGTGGTAGGTATGCTTATTAAAAAGTGTTATATATATTTTTGTATAATTTGTATTACTTTATAGCCTCTTCTATTTTGTATATTATGATTTGTTTTCTTTACACTGTGTTTTACTTATGTTCTGCTTTTAATTGCATATTAAAACTAGGAAAGATACTAGAGCTGTGTCTCATGAGAGTCACACAGAACCTTTTTACCACCCTGGTGCTGCTGTGTTCTTAAAGTCAACTGTCTTTCTAGTTGCCAGCCCCTTGTGTTAATTTGACCATGTATCTCCTTCCATCTCCCCTTTTATTGGCTGTTGTGAGTAAGCAAAAAATTACCATTTTGTGAAATCACTCCCCTTCAACTATTTAAATTTTTTGGGCATCCCACTGTATTCCATAGAACCAGAATACAAAGGGCTCACCCCTTCAATCTATCTTGCTCTCTTAAAATTAGTGGCTTTCCACTTTGACAGCTAAAGCTTGTTACCCCCTTTCCATAGCCGGCCTTAGGCATAGACCAACTAGCCCTTTTGCCTAGGGCATCAATTGACCTAGGGCCGCTCCTGCCCCTTTCACATTTAACTGCTTAGTACACCTGCAGTGCTTGGGATATTAACCCATTTTTTCCATCTTACCTTTAAACTCTGCACCATCTATTGCAAGGACACCAATTATTGGACAGCCCACATTCTGCATCTCAGAAGTTATCTTAGGATTAGTGCTTCTGTTTTGTCCTGGTGAGAGAAGGAGCACAGGGGACATTATTTTGTGGAGACTGCAGATCACTGGCAATCTTAATAACTGCATCATAGATCACAGCTTGGAATTTGTATTTGTATTCTGCTCCTGGTGAAAAAAGAAGTAGATTGATTCCTGACTGTTTCTGGCTGGGCAGTGAGTGTCTGTACTTGACGTTAATGACTGGTCTGGTTGCTATTCTAGGCATCTACCAGGAAAAGGCTACAACAAGCCTATAGACCCTTGCATCTTCTTTACAGAATGGCCACAGAAAATGGAGAAAAAAGTTTGCCCTCAGTTTGAAGAAAATAAGCTAAGAGAAGAGTTGCTTGATTTAATAGAGATAGATAGACATAGTAAGATCAGTGAAAGAAATAGACTGCAGAAGGTCAATGAAACCCAAAAAGTCAGAAGTTTGATAAAACAAATGAACGCAGTAATTTGGCCTGTCCATAGAGATCCATGTGATATAACATAAGTAAACAGGATATATTACTGTGCTTTTAAATTAATAACTGATAAAGTTCTACTACAAGAACACAGGGTTGTGAGGGAAAGGAAGGGGGGAAATCGAATACCATTACGGAAGTATCGAACAGAGAAAACTTTAAAACAATTAAGACAAGAAGTGTCACTCTTAAGACTACAGAAGAGGGAACGGATCAACAAAAATACTTAGAAAGGTAGATGTCATAAAAGCAATGCTCAGTATTAGAACAGATCAGGATCTCTCATGCACTATCTCAAATAAATTAAAAATCTCAGCACAAGCAAAAAAACATAGAAAATATGCAGATGAATATAAAGGAAAAGTACAAAATAAGCAATTTATTAATGACCCAAACAAGTTTTATAGAGAATTGGGAAACAAGGTAAAAGGAATTGAAAGACCACCCAAAAAAGAAGAATTAGATACATTTTGGAGAAATATCTTCCTGTGGAACATAACAAAGATGCTAAATGTATAGAAGAAGTAAAAGAAACAACAAGAAGTTCAAAGGTATAGGATACGAAATGGGATGAAGTAACAGCTACAGAGACAGAAACAAAGTTAAGTAAAGCCTCTAGCTGGAAAACCCCAGGCCCAGATGCAGAACCTAACGTCTGGCTTAAAATGTTAACATCTTTGCACGAAGATTTAGCCATGACTAAGAACTTTATATGTGCACCCCAAACACACTGACCTGACTAACAACAGGAAAAACAATGCTCCTACTTAAGAGTGAACCTGCAAGCTACCCTAAAAATTATAGACACATAATTTACCTTCCAACGGTGTATAAACTATACACTGGAAATAATGCCAGCAGACTTTATAGTCATTTAGAAGAAAACTCAATTATGGCAATAGACCAAAGGGCAATAAAAGAAAGTCATATGGAACAAAGCAACATTTGTTGCTAAATAAAGCCATAGCGGTGAACTGTAAAAAGGGGAAAAATCTAAGTATGGCATGGACTGACGATAAAAAAGGATTTGACAGTGTCCCACATTCATGAATAAAAGAGTGCATAAAAATGTATAAGATACATTCTACACTAGTAATCTACATCACAGTGACCATGAAATAGTGGCAGACCACTTTGCAATTAAGCCATGATAAAGGACAAATTGTTATTCCAGGGATAAAAATCCAAAGGGGAATATTCCAGGGTGACTCTGTCACCGCTGCTATTCTGTCTGGCTCTTAACCCACTATGCTGTCTACTTAATAGATTAGGTCATGGCTATAATTTGGCTCCTAGAAAACAACAAAGTGCAAACACTTCTCATCTTCTCTTTGTTGATGATTTAAACTGTATAGCCCATCAGATGAGGAAATAAAAGCACAACTGCAAGTAGTCAAAACTTTTTCAGATGGTATAAGAATGTCATTTGGTCTTGATAAATGTGCAAAAGCGACCTTTAAAGCAGGAAAACTTCACCACCAAGAAAACATCAGCTTGGGACAAGGATGTGATATAAAAGAACTTGAGCAAGAGGGAGTGTGTAAATATTTGGGAATTGATGAAGGATCAACAATAAAACATGACCAAATGTGAATAAAACTCAGTAAGGAATATTTTAGAAGAAAATACAAAAAACGATCCACAAAACCAAGAAGATCCAAACCAAAGCAGAAAAGGAACCGTCACTGAATGTTGAACAATATTAAACCACTTTTATTCCAAGGATTTAAAAGCCAAATACAGCTCAGACCACAAAAATGAACCACAAGTGTATAAGTTTTTTTTTTTTTTTTTTACAATATTAAACCACTTTTATTCCAAGGATTTAAAAGCCAAATACAGCTCAGACCACAAAAACGAACCACAAGTGTATAAGTTGAGCGCGCTTTCTCTTTGTTAAGTAACAAAGCTTCTTCAGAACAAGCTTCCTTTTTCTAATGCCCTCATTTTATATTCATGTCAATGAGCATTGAATTAACGTTAATTAACCTCTAATTACCCTTTCGATTAATGTTAAAGGTATCACGTTGAATACAAACATAAAAAACTTACAAACAGAATCTGTCCCAACCAAAAACACTCTCAAATATGTAAAATAATACGTGTATATGTTATTAAATTGTCTCCCTAGAAATCTAACAAATGTCATTAAAAAACGTTGCTGAAGTATATAACCTCGCAACATTTAAAATCCACATAATTTACATAGGCAATTGATGTAAGAACAATTCACCTGAATGTTGCGATTTCATAAATAATCAAAATTATACAATGTTAAAAACAGTACATATAAAACAAGAAACCATTAATTAATTTTTCAAATAGAAACTTCCTTATAAGCAGAATGTACATTACAAACCATAATCTTATAAAAAAAAAAAAAATTATAATCTTGTTGAAATAAACTGTATCTTAATCAATATTCCTTTTCTTTTTTTTGTTTCAGAGGAAACTATCAAATCCCTGTCTTAAAATACACTTTTAATTAAAAGAATGTGTCATTTTAAGGGCGTCTACTGTTTGCTGTTATAACTTAGCTTGTCTTAATCTCAACACACTCTGTATGCTAATGCTGTCATTGAGACCAGGGGGTCTACTGACATCCAGTTTGAGTTGCCAATATAACTCCCTAAATTCCACTTTGGATTCCCAGTTGGGTCCTATATCAGGATTTACAACAGGCAGAACTGAGAGCAATGTGGAAGAAAGATACCCAAACAGTTGCAATACTAGTAGAAGCAATGAGTCTTATAAAAAAGAATCTACAATTGTATTTAGATATGTTATCAATACATGTAACTCCATACAAATTGCAGAAGGAGTCATTACTGCGCCCATTGTGGGTGCTGCGAAGAGCAGTTCTGGCTGACATCAAAGATTGAAACAATACTAATTTCTTGAACTTTAATTGTACTTTGACTTAGGAATGGGGTCCATTCCCATCATGATATTAGAAATCCAAAAGATTTGGAGAAATTAAAAAAGAGAAAATGCTACAACAAGCCCATAGACCCTTGGATCATCTGGGACTAAACAGGCTGTGGCCTGCTTCTCATCTTGGGATTAGTACTAATGTTTTGCTTCCAGTGACAGAAGAAGCAAAGGAGCATTGCATCCTACAGAGTGAAGCTGTGCTGAGACCAGCATTAGTAGTAGCCAGGCAGTAGCCATTCATGTGACTCCCCTCTTTTTATCATTCTTGACAAGCTAATTCCTTGTTTTCAAGGAAGTACTGCTTCATTTGTTTCTAACTTCACAATATCTACCTAAATGCTTCATCCTTCATTTTCAGGTTGTATTTACTAGCTCCCACTCCAGTGTTTGGCAGCGCCTTGTATAGACACAGACACCAAATGAAATTTCAGCAATACCTAGCTGAGCACAAGACAACTAGTTTACAGTAACAAGCACTGTTCAGAAAGTTGCAAACTGGATACTCCTGACATTGCATTATATTCTCACTCCAACTGTCTAGTCAATAAAAAAGGGTCTGTCGCCATGGATATGAACTTGCCCTCTATCTCCGTTACCAGTTTGGTGGATATATCCAGAGGCAATGTAGAAACTGCCTCATGTTTACTGACAACCAGTTAATTCTCAAACAAATTGATATGGTATGCAAGAGATGGCTTTGTGCCAGATGAATGGAGAACAGCAAAAGTCATCCCACTGCACAAAGGTAGGCCATTTACAGACCCTGGAAACTACAGCCCCATAAGCCTCACTAGTCTTATTTGCATAGTCATGGATAGAATTATCATGGAAATGATTAATAATGATATAATAAACTTCCAGACACTGGACCCAACCCAGTCTGGTTTTATCAAGGGAAGGGCATGCCTACTACCTGGTGGTCTTCTTTGAGAAGGTCACCAAACCAATGGATGATGTCAAAATGGATTGCACTGCCTACCTTGACCTGGCTAAGGCATTTAACACAATGCCCCACTCAGGCATGGCTGACAAAGTCAAGATGTTAGATACAAACCCATATGTCACCCGATGGATAGCTAACTGGCTCACAGACAGGGCCCAGGAAGTTTGAACTGGGGAGTCCACCTTTAGAAAGAGGCCAGTCACAAGTGGAGTCCCTCAGGGATTGGTCCTTGGAATGCTTCTTTTTGGCATTTAATGGTCTTTGGCTAACTAAATTTGCAGATGATTGCAAATTAGGAGCTGTCATTGAATTCCACACCAACATAAACATTCTCCAGGCAGCGCTGACACAGGCAAATAACTAGTGTCAGAGCCATGGGGTAAAACTAAATGCCAAGAAATGCATAACAGTATCATTTGGGAAGTCATCCACCCCTCGTTACTAGCATAGTGACAACACATCCCTTAGAATTGACTCAGTAGTCAGGACTTAGGGACACACAGACACTAATGTATCCTTTGAGCATCATATGTTTTGACCATTATGTGTCTACAGTAGGGAAGAAATCATTCTGTGCTGCACAACTTATAAGCAAAGTTATGACATTTATGTCCAAGTAAGTCATTGTTCCACTACACTCAACAGTCATTAGACCTATCATTGAGTACAATGCCCCCTTTGGTTTGTACCTCACCAGGCATATCCAACAATTGGAATGTCCACAGAGGTGCTTCATTAAAAGAATACAGGACATAAGTAAAATGTCCTATGCAGACTGCCTCAAGGCCCCATCCCTGTATTTTGTCTCCTACAAGCTTTTGAGTAGAGATCTATGCCTGGCATATAGGGCATTGCCAGACCCCACTCTGATGGGCCTCCTGCATATCCACAAAACAAACAGCACCATAATTACCCTTTCTAAAGACTTAAACCTTTCCTGTGATATAAATAGGTCCTGCCAAAGTGATAGGTATGTATCCCAGAGACTACCACATCTACGGTACAAGCTCCCCATCCATGTGAAGTAGAGTTCCTCCCTAACCCAATTCAAGTGCAGGTTGGACTATTGGATGGGAAACAGGAAATTCATCCCTAGTTTGGCACTTATGTCTCTAATGGACACAGGTAACCTATAAATGGTTCATCTCCCAAACCCTGCTTACACTTATCAAGGGTATCAGAACTTGTCGGAGATTTGGGATGAATGGCTAGGCTTAAAAAGGCCCTTGTGGTCATTAACCTAGTAAACACCTATGAACCGATATATATATATATATATATATATATATATATATATGTAAAAACTACAGATATATATCTAAATTTATATATATATATATATATATATATATATATATACAAAGCTGCAATAGTCGAACCCAACATCACCAAACACATTTTAACGAAAGCGATTTTACAGAAAAAGCACTTTCGTTAAAATGTGTCAAAAAAAAAAAGAAAAGAAAGAAACACAACCCCCTACTTTAATATTCTCACACCAAGACCGCACTACAGTGGTGGAAAGGGAATCTTCCCTTATCCGCACTGTAGTTCGGCCTCCACAACAGCATGCTTACATGAAAATGCTGCTTTGGTGAACAGCATTTTTGCGTAAGTATGTTCGGCCATGAGTGATTCGGGAAAAAGTGCATATGGGATTAGTATGGAACCCATATATACATATATATATATATATATATATATATATATATATATATATATATATATATATATCCATATGGATTCACTTTATATCCTCGGAATAGTGAAATGTCGAAATTCAGTATTTCGAGGCTATAAATTGAAACCTAAAATCAACGAAAACTCAGAAGCGCGAAATTCAAAATTTCGCACACTGGACATTTTGAATTAGCACGTCTACTCCAAACACACACACACTCATTCCTCCCCACACACAAACACAAGCTCTCTACTATATAAAAGCAGGGGGGCAAGCCGCTCTGCATCCCACATCCCCTCCTACTTAAATATTCTAACTCCGAGGTCGCACTACATACAAACACACACAAAACATCACCACACAAGCTACATTCTCCTCGCGCGCACACATATCACAGCAACAAAATACACTAACACACACCACAGCCCCTACCCAAACCCCTTAACACATACACACTTACCTGAATCCATAACCATAGTAAAACACCAGAAGCGCTAATTCAAAACCTCCGGTATTTGAGGTTTTGAATTTCGCGCTTCTGAGGTTTTGCTCTTTTCAGGATTCCACTTTATGGGCTTGAAATACTGAATTTTGATATTTCAGTATTTTGTGCTTCTAAAGTGAATCCATATATATATATATATATATATATATATATATATATATATATATATATCGTTATACATATATATAGAAATATGTGTGTGTGTGTGTGTGTGTGTGTGTGTGTGTGTGTGTGTGTGTGTGTGTGTGTGTATATATATATACATATATACATATATATATATATATATATATATATATATATATATATATATATATATATAATGAGTCAGAAAAGTAGAGATGGATAGATAGATAGATAGATAGATAGATAGATAGATAGATAGATAGATAGACAGATAGATAGATATAGGAGCATCAATTAAATTTCTGATACAGATTGGAAGTGTCATTTCTGACCTAGGATGCTGCTGAATTCATCAACTGGATCAGTAGGAAGGCATACAACTGCTCACATTCATTTTTATTGTGCCTGTGTTAAGGACTCTGTATTTCATCTAATGGCTGTGGTAGTAATGAGTTTGAATGGTAGTGCGAAGGTTATTGAAAATAAGAGGGGGATGAGCAGGGCCAGGGCTAGGTTAAATATTACGTTTTAGTAATAGTCTAAATAGTAAATGTGTGAGGTTTAATGATGAAGCTTGGATATTTGGATTGTCAAGAAAATGAACTGTCTTTGTTTAGAAGAGATTTTTCTATGAGGGGAGAAGTGATATAGCTTTGTAGGAAGTACTGTCATTGAAAGACTAGAGATGGGTTTAAGGTAAACTGAGGATGGAAAGTGATTTCTGTTCTTACGGTAAGAAGTAATAGTACAGGGACTGTAGCACTGAAATGGATAAAATGCGGTGAACGTGCAGTTGTGGGAAGATCATTGCATGTGTATGAAAATCAAGAAGGAGGTTGATATGTTGAAAGGTAAGAGAATGTATAGTATATGCTTTTTTTTTTTTTTTTTTTTAATTTATTTTGCTTTTATTTACTGGGTTTGTCCAACTGAAGTTTAGTCAAAAAAAAAAAAAACTTTTTCAGCAGAGGCCTGGGGTGGAAAGTTCTAACATATTACAGACATTTTAAACAGACATAAGGTAATGTACATGAATAAACATTAAGTTAGTTACATACACATCTGTTAATTAGCTTACACTATGAAATAAAGGCAACTATTGCAATATAAATTATAATTATACATTAGTAAATGCTGAACATTGAGCATTTGAAAAGGTGTATTAGTGGGTTTGCCAATAGATAACAGATCATGTGTTTACTGCTTAGAAATTCAAAGAAACTGAGGTAAGAAAAGGAATTAGGTAGGGCAGAAAATGTTACTATTGTAGTTAATTGATGGAGTATAAAGCAGGCTTGGAGACATATCTAAATGTGATAATTTTGTCTGTGTAAATGAAGAGAATGGAGCAGAAATGTAAGTGAATTGGATTCAGTTGTATGGATAGTATGTTTTAATTAGGTAAGTGGGTAATATAAGGAATGATATGAGATTGATTCATTTAACCACTATTTGCTTACAGTGTGAGTCTAAGCAAGTCAGTTAACCAGACAGTGGTCTTGGTAAATGGGAGATTGAGCTAGGCTTTTCACTGGTCTCTTAGACTGCATGCTAAGTAACTACGCATGAACCTATGCAGGGATGTTTAATAAGTGCATTGTCATTATTATACATTTGTTGAGTTTAAAGCATGGTAGATGCGTTTTTAGCTTGTAAGTTATTTATATGGAGGAGAGATTTTGTTTGCAGGCACGGCGAGCCCTAGAAATTCTACTTATATCCGCATTCCCAAATTTTACAGCTAACACAAAAATTTCATTCATTGTAAAATATATACCCCCTATTTTACGAAATCTTTATACATCACCTAAATGTTTACTTTTCTTTCTTTAAAGCCATCTAGACACTCATTTGTGGAAATTATTATTTCATTTATAGGTTCATAGATTAGTACTAGGCTAACTGCCCTTCTGGGCCATTTTAAGCCTAGCCAATTATCCCATGTGAGAATCAAACTCTGCACCATTATGTCAACCTCCCACACTATTTTGTTTTAAGCAATAATTATAATGTCATCTGTATATGTTAACGGAACTAGAATTCTTAGCCCTTCAGGTGTTAGATACCCAGTCTCCTTCATTTTGTAATTAATTTCATATACTATCACATTCATAATGCAAAGAGTATGCAACTCAATGGGCATCCCTGTCTTACACCACTCTTCATATGTGCCTCTTGGCTTAACCAGCCATTTACAAGTATTTTTACTTTATTATTATTATATGCTGATATATATATATATATATATATATATATATATATATATATATATATATATATATATATATAATTTCCTAACGGTTTCATGTGTATTGTATTCTTTCATTATTACCCATAATATGTCATGCCCAACTGTATCAACTGCCTTATTAAGGTCTCCTATCATGTCTTTTTTGTCTTCTTTTCTATTCATAATATCATCCACAATTTCTCTAGCTATCATTAATAATTGTTGGCTAACCTTCCCCTTTATATCATATATACTATATTCCATAATATGTTTGTATTTTAGTTTCTAATCTATTTTGTATTATTTTCATAAACATTTTATAATCATTATTATAGGTAGGTACTAGGCTATTGGCCCTAGGGCCTATACAAGCCCAGCCAAAAAGGTACCCTGGCTTTTGCCACCCAAGAAAATTATTTTCCTGTGCCACTGTCGAGCAGAGCCACAGAAGTGATCCCCTGGGTGAATTTCCTATTTCCCATCCAGTCATCAAGATTTTTCTTGAAGAGTGCTAATGACTCACTGACGAAGATGAGTATTTTTTGGAAGAATGTGAGATGTTAAGAAAAAAAAAATAATCAGGGGTTACCTAATTGGGGTAATAAGTGAAGCAATAGATAAAATTAAAGGCGTGAGGAAGAAAGGGACAATAAAGGATGTTGAAAGAAATAGTGAAGGAGTAGATTATAATCTGAGTTGTACATTGAAAAATTCAGTAGATATGTACAGTATTAAGCAGATCATTAGAAATAATTGGAAATTTTTGAAGAATCTCCAAGAGTTAGGTGCTTTTTTCTATGAGAGTCCTACTTTTGTCACATACTATTGGTCTCCAGCGTTGATGTTGTCTTCTATCTTCCTTCTTCCATATGAATTTAAGTTTTCCACTACATAATTCTTTACATAAGACCTTCATTTAACCATTCATTCAAAATCTTTAAAAATATGTATATTTTTTGCCATACTCTATTCCACGTGGTCCTGTAGCCAAATCTATATTTACTTGTCCTAACACTTTATCTAGCTCATTTAAAGATATCTCTTTTTTCCGCTCTTTATTTTCTTTTTATATCAACTCTTTTACTTTTAATGTTATTTTTTTCACTGCCATCTTTTTTCTTTAAACATTTCTTGCACATGTTGCACTACACTATTCACAATCTTTTCCTGAGTTCTTTTTATTTCTCCTTTACATTTTTATTTCTCTCATTGCAGTACCATCTTCCTTTACTAATCTTCTTAAGAAGCTCGATGCTTCTTTTCTTTTTCCTTGTAAAAGATTCTTTGCTCGTATAATAATTCTTGTACTCTTTCTTGATTTCATTCATATAATTCCTTTTCTTTATCAAAACGCTTTCTATCATTATGTTCAAAATCTTCTAATGCAACTATATATGTTATTTTATATTTGTCTTTTTCTACTGTTCTCTATCATATTTCCACTGGAAAAAAACACACATTTTTATAGATTCCCTTAAATATCCTCCACCATTCATACAAATTTTTATAAAATGTTCTCATAGTAATATCATCTTTCCATAACAGTATTACTGATCTCTTCCCTTCTCATTCCATGCTTTCTCACTTATCCTTTATTCTTCCACCTGTTTTTATATATTCCTTATTTTCCTTTATCTCTAGCTATATTCCAAGATGATCAGAAAATTCTGTTTCAACTACCTCCCCTTCACCTGTAACTAAACCTTCTGATAATATAAAATAATGACTTTCAGTTCCATACATACCCTTGTTGTGAGTCCATTATTTTCCCCAAAGTTTTAACTTAACACATCTTATAACTTCTAACACTTTTCCTACACCATTTTCTTTCTTTTTAAACTTGCTTCTTAAATCACAGTTAAAGACTCTTGTTATTATAATACTCCTATTTATCACTACAAAGACTAAAATCTGGTAAAACATGCTTTCCCTTTCTTTACAATTAGTGTAATTATATAATGCTATAATTCTATAATATATTTGTTGCTTCGGGTCTATATTAAAATTGCGAAGAGGCGTTACATCAAACGCCTCTTCAGCGACACATAAAGAGCAAAGTCTGAAAATAGCAAAGCTCAGGTCAGCGATTTTTTTCCCAGGGCAAAAAGTTGCTTGGCATGAGCCATAGCATTGCTTTTTACTCCACTGTAGTACGATCTCAGAGTTGGTATATTTAGTTAGGGGATGAGGGGGACCCAGCCCCCCATGTTGGGGGATGTGGGGGGGCAAAGCCCCCCACTTAGTTATGTTTTAAATAGTGTGTGTGTGTGTGTGTGTGTGTGTGTGTGTGTGTGTGTGTGTGTGTGTGTGTGTGTGTGTGTGTGTGGAAAGAAATTGCTGTTTGGATAGTTCGCGGTTTAGTGCGTTCGGTGTTTATGTGTTGGTTCGATGTAACACCTCTTCGTGATTTTAATATAAACCCATTCTTTCTATATTAAATCTACAATGGTTAATCATCCTAGTTTTGCTAAAGTTACAGCTAATATCTTTACTGTATTTCTGCAGAATATGGCTATTCCAGAACATCTCTCATTTCCCAAATTCTAGATTACCTTTTCTCCCCCTTGTTTCAAAGTAATCTTTCTTCATTTGTTAAAAATCTTATGTCTTCTATTATAATTACATCTACATCAGATGTATTACACCACTCCAAAATCCTTATTATTTTTACTGTACTCTTAATACTATTCACACTTCCAGAAAGTATTCTAAAATTATCATTTTCCCTTTTTCTTAGATTCATGGTTTCATAAGTTTATAGCTAATTACAAGGCTAGCTGCTTTCATAGGGCATTCTATGCCTAGCCAATTTCCCTCCAAAAAGTGGGAATCAAACATCTTAACCCTTACTCCAATCCCCAGTCATTAGCTGTATGTATTTTTTTTCATCCATTTCCTTTCTTTTTTCTTTTGTGCTTACCCTTTTACTGTTTTCTTTTTTCTGCCTTTTACCCTTTTACCAAAATATTTTTTTCATTTACTTTCTTTTTTCTTTTGTACTTATCCTTTTATTTATTCTTTTTCTGTATTTTACTCTTTTACCAAGTGTTTTCCCTTGGTGCTGCGGTAGCGTTGTCGCCTCACAGGAAGACGTTGTCCTGTTCGATTCTCAGCTAGAGCGTCTTCTGTGTGGAGACATGCGTGAATGGGCGTACCTTCATTGAAGGTTGTGCATCAGGGCTGGCAACTCGGTACGTAAAAATCTACTGCCAATCATTAGCGGACCAGAGTTCTGCTGTGGCGACCCCTAACTGAGAAAAGCCGAAAGATACAACAACCAAGTGTTTTCCCTTTTACTATCTCCCAGTTTATGTCTTCGTCATCACTTATTACTTCTTCTGTGTCCTTTTTATTTTTTCTTATCTAAGTTCTCTTCTGTTTTTACTACTTCTAATTTTTTTTCTGTTTTTTCATTTTCTCCTTTTTGTTTTTCCTTCCTCTTATTTTCATGTTTGCAATCTATCCATAAATGTCAATTTTTTTATGTTTACAGCATTTCAATTTACATTTTTACTTTAGAGAGTACAGGCAGAGTGGAGGGTATGGAGAAGAGTGTCAGGAGTGATTTAAGACAGACAAGTACCAATAAGAGTGAAAGGGAAGGTCTACAAGAGGGTAGTGAGACCAGCTATGTTATATGGGTTGGAGACGGTGGCATTGACAAAAAGGCAGGAGTCAGAGCTGGATGTGGCAGAGTTAAAGATGTTAAGATTTGCACTGGGTGTGAAGAGGGTAGACAGGATTAGGAATAAGTATATTAGAGGGTCAGCTCAGGTTGGTTGGATTGGAGACAAAACCAGAGAGGTGAGATTGCGTTGGTTTGCACATGTGCTGAGGAGGGATGCTGGGTATATTGGAAAAAGGATGCTAAGGATGAAGCTGCCAGGTAAGAGGAAAAGAGGAAGGCCTAAAATAAGGTTTATGGATGTGGAGCGAGAGGATATGCAGCTGGTTGGTGTGATAGAGCAAGATGCAGAGGACAGGAAGAAATAGAAACAGATGATCCGCTGTGGCGACCCCTAAAAGGAACAGCCAAAAGAAAAAGAAGATTGTGTCCCATTTCACCACAAATATAACATTTTCTTTTATCACATTTATTTCTCAAATGTCTTTCTTTTCCACAAAACATATATTTTGGGTTGTCCCCAGTATTTTATGACATCCCTATTCCTCTCCACATTTATCAGGCTTGATATATTTATAATGTTTTTCTCTTTCTACTATTAACACAATATTACAGTCCCATCCACCAGTCCATAAACCCCTTTTATCCTAAACTTTTATAATCCAGTACCTCTTTACAAAAATGCATCAAATGTCCTTTCAAAGTCTTTCTTTCCACCTCTGTTTGAAATTGTACATGAACTCTCTTTTATTTCTCTGTTAAATGCTTTTATCACATTCCATGGCCTACAGTCTGTCTTTTTTCCATATTCTCCAAGAAACTTTTCCACTGAAAAAACAGTCTCAAATATAATGTCGCAAAATGTCTCTTTGTTAATAAGAATAAGTGCTTTTACCTCGTGTGCTTTTTCACCCAGAGGAGTTATGTTGTCCCACATTTCATACTTGTCCATTTATTTGGCTTTTTTACTTTGAATCCTTACCACATACTTCTGTTTTTCATTTTCTTCTGCCTTCTTTTCTGATATTCCCCTTTTGCCTTCTTTTATTTTCTCTGTATATGTTTTCTTTTCCATCTCAACACTATTCTTTAAGATTGCCTCTGCACTCACCACTATTCTTCAAGATTGTCTCTGCATCTTCCTTTTATATTATCTCCATAATGTCCTCACTCCCAGGAAGCATCTCTTTCATTATCTAGCTCACTTTGCATCACTATTTCTTTAAGGAAATCATCCTGCAGCCCTCCTGACTGCTGGGTTGCAATTATACATCCAGCATTTGCTAACTTATCTCTATCAAACAGATTTCCTTGAAGCATCTCATCATAATCCTGCACGCATTCTGTGGTCTCAATGTTTGCTTTTTCCTCCATTTCTCTCACCACTCCATTATCTCCTTCTCTCTCCATCTGCCTCCCTGTGTCTCCAGTCTGTCTCTGCACTTGGAACAGAAACAGGAAGTGTTCATACAAAATGTGTCCAAGTCGCAACAATGAACAGTTCCATGATGCCCTGGGCAAATTTACCCTAGTACTATAAATACTACTTTGGGTCTACCCTGAAAAGAGGCTACTAGCCAAATTGGAGTAGCCTGCCCAGCAAAGGATAAATAAATGAATTTGACCTTTGAAATAGACATTATGTACTTCTTAGAAATGACTGACATGGTGCCAGAACCAAGATTTTCTCTGTGAACTAAATCTGAAAAAAAAATTACAGGTTACTACAAACCTATAAATCTAAACCATACCACATCATGTCAAATAATCTGAAATGCTTAGAACTGAATACTTTTTTTCTGAAAACTGTGTTTTTACTCAAAGGTCCTAGTTTAACTGAACTTAATTTGTTTATTGCAAAATGCCATTTTTCAGTTATGAAAAATGTTTGAACTACCAATATTGTTTGTCGTCTCAAAAATATTTTTACTCATTTGCTTGTAGACAGAGATTCATTTAGTTTCATGTACCAATGAAATTTGATAAAGAAACAGTGGAAATCAAGTTAACATACAATGGATGGTAAGAGTGTTATATGAATCTGTGATTAGTAAACTCAATTAAGCAGACAACTTCCCCAGCAATCTATAAAACAGGTCTGAATGACTAAATGGTTGATCACAAAATTTCACCAGGAATTTATAGAGAATATCTTCTTAGTGGAGGGACATTATTAGTCTCCCACCAAGAACTGGGTGATATGGCTGAGCTTCTCAATGGTCTCCTTCTGCCATAAGCTCAGTAAGAACTGATGAATGTTTTTTTGAAAGAGAAATATGATTCATGATTGAGAAAAAGCAAAAATTTTAGAAGCATTTTGAAAGTGACTACATGAAATAGCAGAAAACATGTGATTTTAATGGCACAAAATATGAACAAACAAGGGACAGAACTCTGATTGGACTGGATACTATAGACCTGTCTCAGAAGTTAGAACTTCAATTTAATCTAACTTAGGAAAAAGCAATACAAATTGCCAGAGAGGTGAAATTAGTTATAAAAGTAGAATGCTAATTAGACATGGCATATGATGTATGTGAGATAAAGCAAAAAAAAGGTAAGTTCCAAAAAATCCATAATTCTAGTCATACTAACAAATGTATAAGAAGTAAAGTGGGAGTAAGACTGGCAAATGCATTGTGTGTAAGTGCTATAAAGTGCAGCATTATCACTTTTGGTAGATAACTCTTCCTCTCATTGTACCATCTATACAGCACACCAACAGAAAATGAAAATACAGTTAAGAGCCTAGGTACATGAGTTGATAACTTCTTGCCTTTTGACCATCACGTATTAATGGTTACTGGGAATTCCTTTTATTTTGCTGAGTTAATTGCCAACTAGATATCATCAAGAAATAAAGAGGTACTCACTGACTTATACCCAGCATAGACCTGGCCAGTTATCAAGTACAGTGCCCCTTTATTATGTATCTTACTAAACGTATCAAACAATTAAACATATACCACACCATAAACTGGACATTGAGAAAAATAAAATAAATAATCCAAAAGATGCACCCACAATAATCCTCCAGTGGAATTTTCCTCACTTCAGTGTTTATGCCACACAAAAGACTAAATATTAAATTAAAATAAAAATAAAAACAAACTCAATGAATCTTCAGTAAATAATAAAAGGATGCATTTAATTCCATCATACACTTAAGTGCTTTTGTACTCACATCAGAAATGAAGTCAAAAACAACATAGCCGTATTTAAATCCCATCCTTCCCCACCACATGGTAATTATACATCAAACACTTAGACCTCAAAGCTTTTTAATCAAAATATTGCAGGCCTAATGCCTACATGTTAAGCAGAGCAGCTCACTATTGTCCTTTAAGCATAAAATAGATGACTGTATGGGTATTTACAAATTTACACCAGAGTTGACTGTATGGCCTTTTTGTAAAAAAGGGGTGCTGTCTGAGTGAAGGTAGTTGTAAGGTGAGAACAGTCATGAGACTCAGTGGCCTTGGAATGTCTGTGCATCTACGATCATTGCCATAGAGCCAGAGCAGTGTACTGCACATGGATGAAGATGTGAGAGGTGTTATAAATTGGGTAATTTTGCTGTTGTGTGTAAAACAAAATAAGTAAAAGAAGTTACCTCAGAAAATATGAATGACACTAAAAATAATGTGCAGAAAGCATCTTTTTTTTTGTTTAGATAATACTGTGATAGGGCAGCTGCGGTGGTGCAGTGGTTAGCATTGGCGCCTCACAGTAAGAGGTTCGCCAGTTCGATCCTTGGCTGGGGTACCTTCTGTGCGGAGTCTGCATGTCCTCCCTGTGGTCACATGGGTTTCCTCTGGGTGCTCTGGTTTCCTCCCACATCCCAAAGACATGCTGTAGGTGTATTGGACACTTTAAACTTGCCCTAGGCATGAATGTGTGCATGTGTGTGCCTTCTTTGGAAGGTTGCATGCCGGGCTGGCAACTCAACACCATAAAACTCCACTGCCAATCTTGAGTGGACAGTTGATCTGCTGTGGTGACCCCTAACTGGGAAAAGCTGGAAGAAGATAATACTGTGATAGAGATGGAAGCAAACTGACAAGTTAAAATTCCAATAAGTGGAACAGCTGTGAGTTTCAGGAGCTGATGTTACTGAAATATATGCTACATATAAAAATTCCTCAAAGCATCCATATAAACAGAGACCGATAATCATAGTTCCTGATTTAAAGTCAAGTGCATTGATAGATTTCTAGCCATAAAGCTCTGAGTAGAAGGTGCACAATTATGAGTTGTGGTTTTATGTGCTGAATGATCCATACATGAATAATATGCTCAGAAGAGCTGTGGCATGCAAAATGGGCTTAATTGTTTGATTTATTTATTTATTGTTATTTATTTAATATTTGTTTACCAGGAAAATCCAGCTTGGAATGAAGCCAATTTTTAGCGAAGGCCAGGTTAGAAATGTTCCAGATGCATGTTTTTGTAATGTGGGAGGAAACCGGAGCACCCAGAGGAAACCCACACGAACGCAGGGAGGACATGCAAACTCCACAGAGAAAGGCACTCCAGCTAAGAATTGAAATGCTTAAATAACTGAAGTCAGTGTGGAGATATTTGCTGAAGTTTGCCTGCTTGACTGTGGACCAGCAATGAATAAACTGCAACTGAATTATGTTCCATATGCCTTAATTATACATCTGAGAGTTCCATTTGTATGCTGTCCAAGGCACAGGCATAAATTAACCAAATGCAAAGTCTTGACATTAATGAAAGAGTTGGAAAGCTTTTTGAATTATATCAATGAGACTACAGCTTTTCTGCAGTTTGCCTTTGATCTTAGCACCCATTAATTTCATTACCTTGACATTTGCCTTCTTAAAGATACTACTAACACCACATATATTGCTAAGATTCACAGGAAAGTGACATATTCCAATTCCTTTTTGCACTTCAGCAGTTCACACCCTTACCATCAAAAGAGGTTGGTTGTAAAGGGGTCACTTTTCAGGGCGGTCAGAATGATCACCACGCACAATTACTTTATTGAAGAGGTCAACACCTTGCGGTCCATGTTTCTTAGTAGGGCCTATCCCTCTGACCTTGTGGATGAATTAATCTCAGAGGTTACTATAAAAAGACTAAATTGTCATTTCCAACCTATTTTAAGCCATTGTGGCACCCCTGAGCAATTCGTAGATCAGCCACAGGAGATAACATGCAGTGAGGACAGGACCCAGAATCGATTCGAAAATGAAAAAGAAGGGGTAACATCTGAATTTTCAAAAGCCTTGGTTTTGACCTTTAATCAGGACACTGCCATGTTAAGCAACATTTTTGAAAAAAACTGGCCTATCCTATTAGAGGATTCAAATATAAGACAGATAATAGGGGAAAACCTAAGAATTGTATATAGAAAGGGGCCAGATTTAAGGATTTACTGAGGACAAAACGGAGAGGAGAAATAAAATGCAATCAAAGAATGGTTAAGTGTGGAGCCTGCACATGGTGTAATCAAATTCAAGTGTCGAACAGTTTTACTGTTAGGAATAACACATATTATCTTAAGAACAGATATATTTGCACCTCCAAAGCAGTAGTATACCTGGCCTCATGTAAATACTGCCGTGTTTCTATATTGGAAAGACGGAGAGAAGGTTCTCTCAGGGGCTATATAAGCATGAGTATGGCATTAAAAAACATAACACAAATAACGCCCTAGCAAAGCATATCACCAACAATGAAGGGCATGTTTTCTATTACATGGCTATAGATCATGTCATTATTGATGACAATAAACCTTGGGCACTGATGTTAGAAATCAGTGAACTTAAATGGCAGATTCATCTACAGGCTGACAGCTGGCCAGGGATAAGTGAGAGAAGCTCCATTTACCCCATTTTGAAGTTAAAAGCACTGGGAAGGAAATTGTCCAAGTGAACACATAGTAATGGGGATACACACACACACACACACACACACACACACACACACATATATATATATATATATATATATATATGTATATATCGTGTATATATATATATATATATATATATATATATATATACTATATATGAAAAATACATGGGTCATAAATAGATTATACAAAAGTGTAAGCAATAATTAGGAGAAAGGTAATTTAATTATGCACTAGTGCATGCAACATTTTAGCAACCCATTGCGTGTTTTATGTAATGTTAAGTAAGTGCATAGATTCATTGTGCAGTGGTTCCCTTACAGCACTCGATTAGTTAATGTGTGAGTTATTTTAAATTCAGCATCAGTGTGTGGCAACCAATGAGAATGGGTGGTAAAGCATAAAGGAAGTGACATTTGTGAACTTTGTCTGATGAAGTTTTACACATTGTGAAAGAAAAGCGCTAACCAGTTTTTATTGTTTTATGTATTAAAGTGGTGCTTGCACCTCTTGAGCACTGGTACACAGTTTACCGTCATTCTTCAAGCTGTTTCTACATTTGTTGACTGCCTTTGGACTTTTCTATTTGGTTTTGTGAGTTTTTGGTTTGTTTGCATTAATAAAAGTGTAACTGAACCAGTTGAGTGACGTATGCCCATCATCCCAATAATTAAAAAGAATGGTCCAATAATATATGTCAATTTCAAATAGTTCAGAGATAGAGTTATGGGAGAAAAGAAAATACTACCCACACTGTAAGACATGACAACCAACTAGTTAATGCAAAAGTGTTTTCCATCATAGATGCTTCCAGTGGTTTCTGACAAGTATAATTAGACAAGGAAAGTCAAAAGCTAACAATATGTATTGCCTCTATAAGGAGGCTCTGTTTTAAAAGGCCGCTATATGTTATTACAACAGCACCTGAATTTTTTAGTGTAAAATGACTGATTTATCCAAGTGCCTGGATGGTATGGTTGTTATGGATGTCATCCTGTTATTCAGTCCAGATAAGCTACACATTATTCAAGGTTAGTGGCAGTGTTTCAAGCAATCAAAATTCAGTTCTGAAGCTCATTCAAGGCAAATACTGGTTTAATAAATCACAGCTCCAGTTCTTCGGGCATCAGTTCTAGTGATATAAAATTAGATGCGAGCAGTCTGAGCAATAAATGAGTTGAAAATCCATAAGGTTTAATACAGTTGAGACAAGCCCTTCAGACAACTGACTATTTGGGCTAGTTTGTACCTGACAATTCCACAATATTTTCACTTAATAGACTTGATTAAGAAAATGTTGTCATGTTCCTGGGGTAATGTTCAAGCCTAAGCATTCAGCAAAGGTAAAGAAATGCTTACAGAAGCTTAAGTGTTAGCTT
The DNA here is from genome assembly GCF_019279795.1 of Protopterus annectens. Taxonomy (NCBI): domain Eukaryota; kingdom Metazoa; phylum Chordata; order Ceratodontiformes; family Protopteridae; genus Protopterus; species Protopterus annectens. The sequence goes on along the minus strand of NC_056726.1, from coordinate 1,155,730,735 downwards.
ACTGTGTTGTCACTAAATAATCAATTCTTGAGTGCAGATGTTAGTAGATATGACCTAGGTACAGCGTTATCCTAAATGGCTTATTGTTTATTGCTCCAGAATGTTTGCAGACATTCAATAGCAATATGTACAAATGAAAAAAAAGAGTACCTTACAAGTATGTGGGCATGTGAAAAATGTTCCAGATACTGATTGGGCATTAGAATTTCAATCTCCAGACTGACCACTAACCACTAGTTTTGTTAGTCAAATATTATAATCCAGACAACATGCAACCAAGGTGCAAATGATTTTTAATGAGGCTATGGAGATTCAATGCCAGAGCAATTCATGTGCCTGGAAAGCAATTATTGTTTTAGATGCGTTATCTAGAAAACCTTTACATGACCAGCCATTGTCAAGCACGGATATAGTACATAGCTGTATCTGTCCAAAGCGTAACAATAACAAGACCTGTAACTACCAAATGACTAAAACGGCTTAAAAATGTTATCAGATATTAAACAAAGTTGCAGGCTGCTGTCCAACACTTGAGTAATGGATGGTCAAATCATTAAACAGAAATCAAACACCTTATGCATAAGTATTTCACAATCAGAGCACAGTTATCAGAACATGACAGATCATTGCAATATCAAAACAGAATCATAGCACCTCTAAATCAATGAGCAGAAGTGCAATATCAAATATGCAAATGTCATCAGGGTGTCACCAAATGTTGAGAAAGTGACAAAATATTAGTGTGGTGGCCAAACATTAATCAATACATTGTCAACCATCTGTCAAGCAAAGTTTTAGCATTATGCATAAATCCTCACAAAGCCAATAATGTCTGGGGGGGCATATATTTACCAGAAACACAATGAAATAATATTAATTCAACAACATTAATAAGGAAATTATTCACAGCATATGTTCAGGAGCAATTGCTTCAGATTGTAGAAAAACCTACAAGAGAACAGAACATACTAGACATTGTTTGTGTTCCTAAAGAAATTACTGTTGCTTCATGTCAGGTGTACCGCCACTGATGTGCAGTAATCATAGCATTATAAAGGTTAATTTGTTGCTAGATAATTCTACCATACTGAAATCTAAAGCAACACACAGAAGATTAATTGCACATTATATGGAAGCAAAACAGTCACTGTGTGAAACTAATTAGAGTGATGGGTTCAGTGAAAAAAACACAGAAGGAATGTGGAGAGTTTTAAAAGAAAAGTTGTTTTAGTACAAAAACATAAAAAAATATTTAACATCAGGATTTAGGCATTCAACATCAGGGTGTATATTTCCATAACAACAAGACACCTGATTAAGGTAGAAGGCAAAGAATATAAGAAATGGAAAAGAGGTTGAACTACAGCTTTGAGAACTGAAATAAACAGGCTGGGCAAACACATTAAGCACAGTGTGAGACAAGATCAAGAAAAAGATTGAAGAAAATATATATAAATATATTGAGTATAATAGGAAACCATTTTATAGATACACAAGATGTGGAAGGAGTAAATAAAGACATGCAAACTGATAAACTGTGTGTAGATTCTAAAATGTATTCTCAGACACAAGAGATTATAGATATAGTTACAGAATCTTATGCAAACAGTTTGGCTCCACAAAGGGGGTGATATATTGTCCTAGTGACATCCAGTTAACCTCAAATACTGAAATCAAATAAGCTTATATTGAAAAAGAACTATATTAACTAGATCCAAACAAAGCACAGGGAGGAGACAAAATTAGTAATAATGATCTGAGAAGACTAAAGCAAGAACTTATTGTACCATTATACCTATTACTTACTAAGCCATATAAATATGAGGTTATTCCTCCTCAAGATTGGAGACATGCGTTTATTAAACCTGTCTTTAAGGGAAAGGGGAGTAGGACAAACCCAGAGTCATACAGACTCTTAAGTCTAATTTTTTACTGTGGAAAAATAGCGGATAAGGAGATATTCAATAAGTTATAGTCTGAACTGGAAAGGCTGGGACTTGAAACCATATGTCAGCATGCATATGTTGAAAATAGATCTATTACCACCTGTAATATGATGTTTTATAAAAATATAGCAACTATGAATGAAACATTGTGCTGTGATGTGATTTATATAGATTTAACTTCAGCATTTGATAGGGTCATAGACAACACACTGATCAATAAATTATAACAACTAGGTATTGATGTACTCTTGATAACATGGATAACCGCATGGCTTACACATAGGACATGGAAAGTGTCATGCAGCATTTGGACAGGTTACAGTCAGGGTGTCCCAGAGGGCTCAGTCCTAGGCCTCTTACATGTTTAGCTTGCATCTTTCAGACCTATCTTTTTCATCTGAGGTGTTCTAAGGTCTGTATGCAGATGACTTAAATTGGGTAAACTGATTACACGCGTTAAGGATAGGGTATTCATGCAAAAGAACTTGACTAAGTTGACCATTTGTTCACTGGATAATAAAATGCTAATGAATTAATCAAAAACTAAGCATAAGAGATTTGGGAGACATAAATTGAAAGGTGAGTATTTAATACGGCATACAGTGATTGAAACTATAGATTCATTTAAGGACCTGCGTATATGGGTAAATTGAGCTTTGAGTTTTCCTAACCATATCAACCAGTTGGTTAATGATAGTTGTAGAACTACAGGTTGTATAACAAGAATTATAAGGTCTAGGAAATCAAAAATTATGAAGTCATTGTTTGTTAATTGCATTAGACCCAAACTTGTGCATGAAATAACAATATGGAAACCTTGTAAGAAAACAAGCATGAGTAAACTGGAAAAAGTACAGTGGAAATATACCAAGGGCATCTATGGATATGAAAATTTAAGTTATTATGAAAGACTGAAATATCTGAACTTGCACAGTGTCTCATACAGATATTTAAGAGATCTTATTTGGGAATACAGGGCATTTACAGACAACTACCACTGGGAATGTTTGGGGTTATCCAAATGTAGAGAATCATCAGACAACCAAAAATAATTGAATCAATATCTAACAAATCTGTTTTTTCCTACCAATAGCAGATCTACTTTCTCTGACTATTCATGACAAGGGAGGAAGTTCATATTTGACTAAATGTAGTGACGGACTATGTGCTGCCCATCCAGTGGTACTGTGTGCAGTGGTACAGTGGTACAGCGGTACAGTGGTACAGTGGTACAGTGTACAGAAACTACCAGTAAAATCATGTTAAGAAGGGTTTCACTAGGAGCATGGATAGGATCCTTCTAGGAAGGTGCTACCTGATGTTATGGTGATGTATTAATAAGGGTGGGAGATGAATCTTAAGATATCAATACTATTAGAGCAGTGGCACAATGGCATGCTGGCTCCAAGATGCTCTACCAAATCAATAGTTTGTAGATTTTGTGGTTGGCAGGGACTGATCAAATATTTTTATGCACCCTCAAGTTTGCTCGGCATGAGTAAAGGTAAGCTGTTGTAGGTGCAAACACTGGAGATTTGAGATACTGTTCACAATATCTTGTGGTATTGCCCTCAACTGAGCACTTCTAAAGAAGAAATCATAAAATGAGCTAAAAGACCTTGGAGCATGTCACAGAATTAAGTCTTAGTTTATTTTTAGTTTCAATAGAAGTGAGAAGGGAGACAGACTTGGTACAATGAGCTTTATTGGACTTAATAATGTTAACAACAAGTAAGAAAAGAATTTTCCAGAAAAATGGAAAACCAGGGAGGTCACAACATGAGGGGAGGAGCAAAACATATATAACCTTCTGAGGACAGAGTTAGTGGCAAGTAGGGAAAAGGCAGTAAAGAAATGAGCACCTGGAGTTTTAGAAAAGGGAAACAAGCTATGAAAATACAACTGTCGTAGGTTAAATTGAGTGGCAGAAGTATGTATTTTAAGAAGAACACTTTGATTATTAATGTCAGTTTGAAAATGAAAGATTATACCACTGTTGATTCTGATATTATGTGATTTGTTTTACTTATTAAGTTATTTTTCATTTTCAAATATTTGATTACTAAATAAAGTTTGTTACTATTAAAAAGGTAAATATATTTGTTTAAAAAAACAGCTAATTGCCCATCTTATAATCTGAGTAAGAATGTTTGCATCTTTTGTAATGACTATTTGCCCTAAGGTAACTGCATTTTAAGATTCTATGTTCAGAAGTGGTAAGAATAAATAAAATGGTCAAATGTTTTGTTTTAATTTTCAAAGACATCCTCAGCTATAATAATAATAATAATAGTAGTAGTAATAATAATAATAATCCCAGTATTCATGACATGAGACGGGCTAAATGTAAATTGTTACAAGTGTTAACAGACCAAGATCATTTAAGCTGTATACCACTTTTACAGCACCACAGAAAAAGGTGTCAAGTAGTAAGGTTTGGCATCTCAAGATTAATTTATGTAGCAGATGTCATGAAATATCTGCTAACAGAATGCTGGAAATGTACCATACCCTTTTAGCATAATTACTATTTTGTTTCACTTACTTTTTCAGTAGTCCTTCTGTTAAGTGGCATTGAACAGATACATCAGAGCGCAGTTGAGATTTGTCAGCAGCAACCTTGGGATCAAGGGAAATACAGCTGACAGATGGGAAGGTGCTATTTTCCTATAAAGACGTCCTTGCAGCCAGAGCATAAACAAGGCAATAAAGTTATGAGTGAGGAAGAAGGGAGGAGAGAAAAACAATTTATCCTGGCAGCGCTATCAGATGGAAGTTTACAAATTCACTTAAGTGGAACTTTAATGAAGGTCTGCCAAAGATACATGGAATTCAGTTTGCTAGACTGGAAAGCTTCCAGCTTTATTCTGTTTTTCTTCCTCTTATTTATATATTTTTCTTATTAAGCAGAATAACTTTTTTTCTGGCTCAGTGAATGTAACCTGCATGCAGTGCATTTACTTTTCTTGCAGCTCAGATAAAAAATAAACTTTTACATGGTTTCCCTTCACAACCATGATTGAATGCTAAGAACTGAAAGTTTTCAAGTGCCTTTTTACTATCTCATTTAAAGTCTAACTCCCAGATTTTAATTTATGAATACCTATTACCCACTGTCACTCTCTCTCTCTCTGCACAGTTATGATGCCCATAAAGGTTTATAATGTATAGATCATTTTGTAGCAGCTTGCACATTGGATCACAGGCATCATACACTTTAATTCCTATTATGTCTGATAGTACATCCAAGTCTCTGACTGATCCTTCCTAAATGCCAGCAGTTATAATAAATAAAGAAGTGTATGAGTTCTTGAAAAAACAAAACCATACATACAGAGTACCCATCAGTGAAAAATAATTACCAAAAATCAGAATAAAAAAATAAGAATTAATAGGATGGGAGACAGATGAAAGTCAAATGTATTTTTGTACACACTTCTAAGACAGCTGTAGATGATAGCAAAAATGCTTTATTGGTCTTTTCATCTGCCTTCTAAACCATTTATTTGTTACTCTGAGACTGGTCATTACTAGAGTATGATCTATATGTCCTCAATCTTACTTGTAGTTTTAATGAGTTTTGAAGAATTTCTCCAAGGACACCTACTGTAAATGAACTCTTTCGATGCTATAGTTTCAGTCGGCAGATTAAATAATAAGAAAATAAATGAACTACGATGTTCACACCATAAATATTAGCCAAGAGCTTATGTGGCTAATATGACTTTTTAAAACATTTTCTTTTTCTAATGCCTCAGTCCGTGGCAATGGGGGACAGAGCCTTGACTACAGCCAAGGCCAGCCCATTTTCAATTACCGGCATGGGCAGTGTAGGGAACAGGCAGTCAGAATGAGACTGAGTGGTTAGCACTGACTCACCCATCTTGGGGAGGAGAGGATGACAATTCAGTACACCACACTGGCAATGATTATTTGTAAAATGATCACCAAAAGAAGCAGCCTGGCAGGCCAAAACTGCAACCGCAGTGTACCCCTTCACCAGACACGAGACACGAGTAGTAAAGCATGCCTGCCTCTGAGCAGCGGCAAGTGTAATACCCTGGGAATGGAAGTTAGGGAACTCCACAATCAGCAAACTGGCTTGCCATCTACCACCTAACAAACAGACTAAGAAGGCCGTCTGAATGAGGAATGATTCAGTCCAGGGGCTGTCTCCTTGCATTGAGATGTTAGCTCTTACTGATAGATGAAATATATAAGCCAATAGGAGCACAGACAGGACAGCTACAGGTCAAATGCCATTGGCTGGAGAGATTGGAGGGACAGAAAAAAAAATGATGATCTTTGTCTCAGGTATAACTTCTGCAGGTTGCAAGACTGATTCTGTTTGCTGCTTTCAATGCCATATTTATCTGCAAAGAGGTGTATATCACACATTCTGTTGGAAAGCACTTGCAGGGATGCAATTTAGAAGTTTGAGAGCTGAGCACCATCTCACAGAATACCATCTTAGCGACCGTAGTCTGCAAGTGCAAAGTTTATGTAAGCTGTAGTGGATAGTAGACTTAAATTTGAAGAAAAGTGTCCCAGAGGATCAGATGAAAAACAGGATATATTAGCATATTTATAGTCCAAACATTCAGTCATACCTAATTCAGTTTTGGTGACATGAGACTAAAGGCAACTAGGTCCTATTGTTTATCCAGTACCATTCTTGACTAAGGTATTTTCAGTGTAGAGTCTTATTGTTGTCTGTATGTCTGTGTGGATATTCTTCAGCTACTCTGGTTTTCTCTCATCACCCAAAGACAGTTGGAAAAAATGTGCATTCTCTAAATTGTCTATTGTTGTGCTTGCAGCTTCTGAGTGTGGGTGTGCATTGTGCCTTTTGCCACTGGTTGATATGATAGTATCTGGAATCATCACAATCCTGTAAAAGAACAAAGCAAGCTATCTGAAAATGTATGTATGTATGGCTGGATGGAGGCATGGACGGACGGATGGTCTTTGTTTTCATAAGGAAATTAGTATACCCAACAGTTATAGCATCCATATGTTCAATATACCAGAATATGATGACCCACTGACAGACACTCTGTACTGGTTCTAATTTAGTATTAAATCTAAGGTAGTACTCCTGGGTGATTTCAATACATTTTATTTATTTAATGTTATTATACAGGATGACTTCATTAAGTCAAGAGATACTTTATGGGGGAGAGAAAAAACTTCCACATTATGGTTCCTGGAAAAGTTTTTATTATTGTGGACAAAGCAACCTAGGATCATGCATTTCAAATATGGATATAAACCACAGTTCCCAAAGAAAATCCAGAGAAACAAAAGGACAAAGCATCGAAAGTTCCAAGTGCAACATTATTTACAAGCACGGGCATGTGTCCTGGCAGGGTAGTTCAGGAAATGTTGAACTAAGGGAAGCAACTGAAAGGCCAAACCTTTTCTCATTGCCTGCTGGTATTGTGTTGTACAAGTGTAGGTTATAAGAATTAAAACCTAAGGAGAAAGGAGGGAACATCTGGGGTTTACAATGCATTATTCACAGGGGGAGATGAGATACACCACAAACTCTTGCATATCATAAGAGAGTTAAATCAGGCCATAGCCACTAACCCTGAAGCCGAGAACTGAAGAAAGGAAAGGAAAATAAAGAGCAAAGGACAGCAGTGATATTTTGTAGGTGAGAGTTTAGTCCTTTTAGTCAAAGGACGTCTGTGCATTCATTACAGTCAATCAGTTATATGATTGAAGCCAAACACACTCTGGCTAGGCTTATAAATGCCCTAAGGCAGATAGCCTAGTATCTACCTATGAACCTATGATGCAGTATCTACAGTCAGCAAGAGTCATGAATTATGTTTCAGAGACAGAAATGAAATACACCCCCTTAATTAGACAGAGTCCAAAGATTACGTTTTAAATGCGTGACTAAAAATGGGACTGAAGACTTAAACTTGAAGGCAGTTGTCCCTGAGGATCAGACAAAAAACAGGGACATATTACTTCTGAAAATCACAGTGACTTTCTTTAATGTGATTTTTGAAATGTAAGTGTGAAGACAGGCATATAATTTGTCCATTATTAAGAATAGAAAGATCCGTGACTCGATAAAACCGCAGATTTATTGTAAATTGGATGAGTGCCTGTTTAGGACTATAAAAGTCCTGATTTTTTGAGTGTAACTGACTCTGAAGAAGCCCAATGTTATGGATGAAAGTGCTAAGTCAGTGACTCTACATTTACAATAAAGCTGTGGTTTTATCAAGTCATGGATCTTTTTATTCTTACTAGCGTTCATTCAACTTGGTGGTCTGATATAATTTGTCCATTCTTCCTGAAAACTTGTGAGAATCATGGCTCACAGCCTTCTTTGCACTTGTTACCTAATTATGCATGGCGCGACTAAAGTGCTTCAAGAGAGGTGAGGGTCCCAAATGTAGTACCTTCACTTCACCTCATAATCTTGATGACTTATCATTCCTCATATTGCCAGCCCCTGACTTCACTGATATTTATACTACCACCATGATACGTGACATATAAATAAGCCACAAGCTTAAAAAGTTTCACTGTGTGAAATGCAAGATCTGAAAATACGGAGCTTAACTGTACTGTGCAGTCATATGAAACATTGCTAAAATGTTAAATGATTGTAAATACTTTTTGCTGGAACCTTGATTGTTTTTTTCATTTGATGTAGGAACATTGGAGCTGATGCAATTTTAACACAAGTGCCTGCATTATGCATAATCTCCATCTCCTACTGTCACGTTAAGTTGAGCCACAAAGCTTTTTTTTCATTTTGTTTTATTTTCATAGTTAGTATCAATGACAATAATGTGAAACAGAAAGGAACATGGAAATCAGGTCTACACTCCATAAATGGTGAGGAAGAGTCATAATACATGCATCATATTGTTCATGCATTCGACATTACATATGTATTTTAAATAAACAAGACCTTTAGGCATTTGTATTAAGTTCTATTAATATGCTTACAGGAAAAATCACACTTCACTTGAGAGCTTACAAGAAATATATGTTAGGCCCAATAGCAAAACATAAAAAGTAGTGATAATTACACTACCCATACCGATAATTTGCAAGAGAATGTACTGCAAAAGGCAATTATTTTCAAAGGAACATGTATTTTCTCTCCAACAACATAAAAGGGATTAAAGGTCAGTTTATAGCAACCAGATATAGTTCAGCCCTCAGCCATAATTTAACCATTTTAGCAAGGGTGAGACTGTTACCACCTCCATAAAGAAATGATTGCAGATCACTTCAACTCATTGATATGCCAAGAATACTTTGTCTCCCGCCATATCCTAGTTATTGGTTTTCAAAGGATTGTAATCAGACTCCATTAATGTATGTTACACCTCTGCTTTTACATGTAATTATATCAACAAGCTCACAATACCTTATTTGTAACAACTTAGTGCAGAAGGCTAAGGCTATATACTGTTTGCAAGGTACTTCCTGCAGGGTTTGAGTCCAACAACCTCCATTTACTTATGTGACTCTGAGTGAGAAACTTCACCAGAAAGTAATCGCAGGTTGAGTCTAAAACATGTCCCATGTGGATAATTGCTCCTCCTGGTTAACAAGTACAAATAAAATAGACAATTTAAACAAAAGTAAAAGAGGTACATGATTTCAAAAACTGGTCTACACTGTTATTCTTATGTTCCATAGTGCATGAGTAATAGTGGAAAAGCTTGGAATTATAGCATCAGCCTTTTGGAGGAAAACCAGAAAAAATATAAAAATGGGTTATCTCTCACAAATGAATAATTTTTGATGAGGAGGAAGTGGGGAAGTCTGATTTCATTTGATTGTTTTATTCTCACATCAAATGACACCTAAATGAAGTATAGATGAAGTTAGCTACAATCACCCTTTTGTGACACATTAGTAGAAGTCATGTGACAGTTTAGAAGGGGGATAACGATAATTGCCTGAAACAATGCTAAGGGTTTATTTCCTTTATTTTATTCATGTTACAAAGAATCCTATAGATAGATTCAGGGATGTGCACTTGTTAATAATACTATATCCATCCATCATCCATCCATCCATCCATCCATCCATCCATCCATCCGGTCCTCCGTCCATCCATCCGTCCATCCATCCATCCATCCATACATCCATCCATCATCCATCCATCTGGTCCTCCATCCATCCATCCATCCATCCATCCATCCATCCATCCATCCATCCACCCATCCTTTCATCCACATTTAGGACCTTTATCTAACTTATATAGTGCCCCATGAAAAGCAGTTGTCTTCCATGGAGTTTTGTTGGCAAGTGGAGAGTAGGTGTAGAGTGCCAGGCATTGTTATATATCACATACAAACACACACAAAAAGCAAACATACAGCACATGCACACCTAATGTCAGTTTAGATTGTGGTTGCCACATATCTTTGGCATACATTTGGCTCCTAATCATTAATAGGATCATAGGATCATAGGAATTTACTAGACTATTGGCCCTGAGGCCCTTATAAGCCTAACCAAGAGTTTAGCCCATGTTTAGACAAGTCAGCACCCAATGCCGCTGTCCAGCAGGGACATGGGTGGAATCCCAGGGGTGTATTTTCTGTTTCCCATCCGGTTATCCAGGTTGCATTTAAAAAGTAGTAAAGAGGTACTCTGCTTGATGTGGAGAGAGAGTCTATTCCAAAGATGAGTGAGTTTCTGGGGCACAAATCTGTCCTGCTGACTAGTCCTATTGATGTCACAGACGAGGTTGAGACTGCATGTGCAGGTTACTTGAGTGGAGCTTGATTTGTGTATATGCAACAGTCCCATCAAGGTGGGTTCCGAGATCACCTTGTATGCCAGACAGAGTTCACCTCTGATGAGTCTGTGTGAAACTGAGTACATGGATAGGGCTTTTAGCCTATCTGTGTTAAGTAGATGTTTGAGGCCCTGGATTCTCCTAGTGAGAAACCTCTGTGGTCTCTCCAGGTGCTGCATGTGCTTTGTGAGGTACATACCAAAAGGGGCGTTGTACACAAAAGTAGACCTTATAAGGGAAGAATACAGGGATGTCATGACCTCCTTGTCCCTGCATGAGATACCCTTACTTATGAGGTAGGCCTTGTAGAAAGATTTCCATACAATGAAAGCAACATGGTGGTCAAAAGTCAGGTTGCTATCAACCTGGGTGCCCAAATCTCTTACGACTGACTGCATCCTTAGGACATTGTTATTAATGTGATAATTTGTGGGGATGTCACTTTCCCCAAAAGGGATGATGATGCATTTTTTGGTATTCAGCTTAAGGCCATGGTTCCGGCACCAGTCATTTGTTTCAGTGAGATCCTCCTGGAGGATGGCCACACCACTAGTGGAACTGATGATAGCACCAGGCTTGCAGTCATCTGAAAACTTGGTTAGTCATAGCCCACTGGTTTTGGCTTGCACCTCAGAAAAGTATATCCCAAAAAACAGAGTTCCCAAGACTGACTTCTGGTGTATGCCACTCATTAAGGGTCTATTGCTTGAGATGGCATCACCTATTTTGACTACGTGTGTTCTATCAGTGAGACAGTTTGCTACCCATCTGGTAACATACAGATCGATGCCTAGTTGAGAGAGTTTATCTATTACACCCAAGTGGGGAATAGTGTTGAAGGCTTTGGCTAGGTCAAGGTAGGTGGTGTGCACCATTCATCCCTTGTCCATGGCTTTGGTGACTGTCTTAAAGAGGTCAATCAAATTTAATAGACATGACCTCCCCTTAATGAAGCCAAACTGCATGGGGTCAAGTGTTTGGAGATTGCCAAATGTCCTTGTTAATGAGGTCCATAATAAACCATTCCATGGCCTTGCATATCAGGCTAGTTAGACTGATGGGACTATAATTTCCTGGATCAGTGGACGCTCCACCTTTGAGCAAAGGGATGACAGTGGCTGTCCTCCACTCAGCTGGGATGAAGGCGGTACTCAGGTTTTGGTTGAATAGGGCACCTAATGGTGCTGCAAGTTTTCTGCCTGAGATCATGCAGGATGCAGCCTGGGATGTTACCTGGTCCCATGGAGGCTGTATTTTTTGCCTACGGAGAGCAGTGATGACCTGTTCCCTAGATATAAGGGGAAGGGGGTAGGTACTGGGGTTGTCCTGATTTTACTATGGGAGGACAGAGGGAAGTTTTTGCTGAATCTGTCAGCCAGCAAGTTTGTTATACCTATGTCATTTGTATATGTGATGTCTTTGGCCACCATTTCTGAACAGATTTGGGTGCTTCCTTTGAGATTGCCTTATGATTGTCTCTAGTAGATGTGGCCAGTTTGGACTTGATGTTTGCTTTGGTGGATTTCTCTAGTGCTCTTATTTGCCTCTTCAGGCTAAGGAGTGATTGCTTCCAATTGGCCACCTGCTCCTTCTTAGTCCTGGACAGCAATTTTTTTTTTCTTTTTTTATAGAGTTTATTTATTGCAGCTGTCCACCAGACAGGTTTATTCTTCCTTGTTGAGGATGATTTAGTCCTGTCGGGTATTCCTGATTCAATGCATCTATATAAATGCTTGTATAGTGCTTTGGTGTAGTTTTAGATATTGTTGCCAGTTCCTACAGAGGGGGAGGGAGCTGTAAAGCTGTTTATACCATCCCTCAGGAGGCTGTAATCAGATTTGGAGAAGTTTTTTTTTTGTTTGACCCTAGCTTGAGGGGGGTTGGGGGAGATGGTGACTTCAAAAGCGACTGCTTTATGTTCAGATCTCACCAGGGAGGATGATACTGTAGGGATGCTGCAGTGGTTACTTATGTTGGTTAATACCAAGTCCAAGATATTTTCACCTCTTGTGTGGGTATTGCCTAGCTGTTCCAATGTGTTTGCATTGACAACATCGAGGAATCTCTGGGCATTTGTGTTCTGACATGAGTAGTTCTTCCGATCTATATTTGGGTAGTTAAAGTCACCCAGGATCAGAGTAAGGGGCTGAATCCTGATAGACTCAAAGAGGTCCAGATAGATGGAGTGGGCATCTTAAGTCAGATTTGGGGGCTGGTAGCTAGCTAAAATTTGTGTAGAGGGTCTTATCAATGGTTAACTGCACCTGGAATGTCTCCTCTGCATCACATTGTTTGACCAGCCTGGAGGTGTGTATGCGTTTAATATGTATCAAAACTCTACATCCTTTGGCTTTACTACCCACAGTTTGGGGTCTGAATGTATGTTTGGATGAGTAACCAGGTAAGGCTGGGAGCTCTCCACAGCTTTGAACCAGGTTTCTGTGACTGTGCAGATGTCAGCATTTTCCAGGGTTAAGAATGAGTTGAGTGCAGTTTTATATTTAAACACCTAGTGTTTAGCAGCATGACCTTGAATTTGCATTTTGTTGAAATTTTTATACTGATAGTTTTAACCTCATCACTTTCCCTAAAAAAAGGCACTATGAGGGAGGCAAGAACCTTTGCCAGAAGTAATGAAAGAAATGTGATTAGCTGTTATTATGCAGTGATGCTTAGTATTTCTGCAGCAAATGTATGATAACATGAGAGCAAATCTTCTCAAATTCCAGCCTACCTCCTTCTTAATGGACTCATTAGTTATTTGTTGCTATCTCCCCCTTTATTAAATTATAGAAAAGTTGCTACTAACAATAATCTTTATGTAGATCTGAGGATGGTATTGTTTATAGGAGGCAGTATATGTTGGCCTATGGGTGTTTAGATGCGAGTATTATTCAGTGCAAAAGCCACCTATAGAGAGAGTAATTCACAAATAATAATAATAATAATAATAATAATAAATAATAATAATAATAATAATAATAATAATAATAAATAATAATAATAATAATAATAAATAATAATAACAATAACAATAACAACACTACTATAAGAATCCAGTGTGAACTCATTTGCCTGGGACTAATGTCTCAGCCACCAAGTTTAAGAGGCAGGATGTACCTTCAAAAAATCCAAATTGTTTTGAGTCCAGAGTTTGAAGACTGCCTATGCCCTTGTTAATAAGTCTTATAAGGATGTTATCCATTGCCTTATAGATATGACTGGTTAGGCTTATAAGTCTATATTTATCCTGATTAGTTTGAGCTGAATATCCTCAAGGGATGAGTATGTGTTGTCATTTTGTGTTAACATAGAGCATTGCTGGGTATTACTTTTAAGGTTCCTGACATAGTCAAAGAAGGCTTTATGGTTATTGTTAACATGTGTGACAAACCAGCAATAGCCCAGTAATCAATGAGCCTCAATCCTCACCACTGGCAACAGTGGGGGATGTACACAATGGGAGGATGACAAGTACACACACAGTAAAGCGCAATTTCCCTTAAGAGCACACAGAGACCACAGTCAGTCCAGGGCTGGTTTATGCCTCTTTCTCCAGATCCCCAATAAGGCTTCCCACTGGCACAGCTATAGAGCTGAGTCCTTAGCCAGGGTTCCAAGCCAAGTCCTCTAACACTCCCTCTGTTCAACCAGTGCTTTGCGTCCCTACCCAAATACCTGTCACACACACACTCTTGGAGATTTGTTTTACACACACACACACACACACACACACACACACACACACACACACACACACACACACACCTGGGGAAGGCTGGCACAGGTTTACTAGCTATGCCCCCTTCTGCCAAGACTATAAGAGTAGTTACCACTGTCACCAGAACCCCTTATCAGCTACTTTAAGGCCTTAACAAAGGGTGGCCAATCCTACTGTGTAATGTTACTATTAATTTAAATGGTAGTTTGACCAAAAGCAATGCTATTTAGGAGTGGCCTGTACAGTGTCACCAAATACATATGCAAGTACTCTCAGAGCTTAAATATCTCTAAACAGACCTGCCACAATTAAAAGGTTTAAATATATTTAATAATAAATAATAAAAGAAGAAAATACTCAGCAAGTATTCAGTTACATCAGAGTTCAAAATCACAGGAAATATTTAAAACAACATTGCAGGACAGTCTCACATAAATAAAGAAACCATCTAAGCTATAATTTACTATATTCCTATCTGAATCTAAAAGAGTTACTATGCTCTAAAAAACTTACTTTCGGCAAGGCAAGTGCAGAAGTTGGTGAGTGGATGTTCTTGTAAGGTCAAAGACAAAATACAAGATGCACAGTCTCTCTCTGAGAGAATTCTTAAATTAATATCAATTATTACTGCAGGGTTAGCTTGGATGACATCACTTTTTGTCACCTGACTTCAGTTCCCAAGCTAAATGCCCTTTGTCAGAAACTACCAGAATTCATTGTCAAATCTTATATTTTTCCCATCGACTTGGACTGGATTTCCTGACCATGCAGCTCTTACTATTAAGTGTTTGCCTTGTGTAGATAGGAATTTTACAATGATGGATCTCACAGCTGTTGAATTTTTTGAGGCAGATTTATATGACAGGGACCTGTGGGCTCTCTCGATTCTGAAAGCTAAAGCTTCAGGGAGGTTTAGTATTTTGGAAGCCAATCATTTAGAAAGAGAATCATATTATTTCCTTCCATTTTCTCTGGAACTCCATAGATCCTAATGTTGTTTCTTCTGGATCTACTCTCTAGGTTTTCCACCTTTTCTAGTAACTGATTATTTTGTTTTAGTAAAAAGTTTATTTGGTTATCATTTTCCATTTGTCCGCCATCTATTTCACTTACTGATTCTTCTATAGCTGCTATAGCTGCTATACTTTGTTAAAATGCATAGTCAGTGCTTTAATTACTTGTAACAATGCAGATATTTAAACAAGCTTTTAACTGGAGTTCACAGATAGATTTGCAGAAAGGCTTCTATGCAGTTAATGAAAATATTTAGCATACAGAAAGATTTTTTTTTATTTGTTTGTTTCTCTCCTTTTCTTTTTATGATAATTATTGTGCTTTCCTCAGTTTAACTGACTTATTTATATCCCCAGTTAGATGAAAGTAAGATATGTATGCCTTTAAAAGACCAAGGTTCTTATTTAACTACAATCTGTAAAAAAGTACCAGCTCTCATAAATTTACAGAGAGAGTTACTTACCAGTTTCTAGATACCTGTTTTGTTATCTAGCTTTAATAACTAACCTTTTTGAAGATAGCTTATTGTAAGATACATATGCACAGGTCAGTAATCATGAACTTTGGTATACATGTGTAGTTCATATGCATTGTTCTATCTAGGTATACATAGGTACAACTCTATATGACTAACACACAACCACCCTTATAATATGTACCTAGATATGTGAACTTTTTCCATTTTGTTGTGATCACCCTTGCACATGTATTGAGACATTCCTATTGCTGACAGCAATTTTGCAACCTGTTACATTATGTTTGTATAACAGTATATAGGGGTCTGAGGTATTCAAATCTACTTTGTCTGTGTATCTATAGCATTTGCTGTTCAGCTGTTGCATATTACTGTGTTGTCTGTGGCATTTATAGATGTGCATGTTTATAGTTGTCTCTAGCATAATATGTACAGAAGTCAGATATTATTAATTTCTTCATTTGTTATTGCCAAGACTTGCAATACCTGTTCTTATTAATTTACAAAAAGAGTTACTATTTCATGGATAGCTATTGTGCTCTCTATTTTAAATCTTAATAGCTTTTACTTAAAATTGTTAATAGTTCCATGTTTTTTATTAAATCTATCTGGAAAACTTTTTAGACTCATAGCTAAACATAAGCTACCTAAAGGCATTACTACTTTCCTACTTCGGTAACAATACACTAGGTCTTTTGTTTTAAAATTACTCTCTGATTTGGCTGTACAAAGATAATTACTTCTAATATACATAATTATCGCAAATAACTTATTAACTTTAATTTCACACACTTTGATATTTCACTACTCAAATCAGTAACAATTCTAAGGAGCAGCCTTTTATTTTTCTCACTTATTACATTCTATACAGTTATTGTAATGGCAGTAGCACAGAATGGAAGTAGATTACTGTTCCTAGGATGGGCGAAGGTGGTTTTGAGGAACTTCTCATTAAACCAGGAATTAAATATTCCATGTTTAGACTTGTAAATAGTTTTAAATGTTTTACAGTTATACTCAGTGTTCATGTTATGTTCATAACAGAATCTTTACTATCTAACACAATCTATTGGAATGTTTTCATATAAATGTTTGTCCTTAAATGTAAATGGACTCAACAATCCTATAAAGAGAGGAAGCTTAACCAAATATTTGAAAACTAAGAAAACAGATATTGCATTCTTGCAAGAAACTCATATAACAGAAGAAGATTTGACTAGGATGTCTTTTAATGGCTACTCTATACTTGCAGAATCTAATTTTTGGACCAAAAGAAGAGGCACCATGATATTGTGGAGGAAAACACTACCAGTACCTAAAATAATCGACATGTATTCAGACAAAAATGGCATGTTCTGCTTAATTACTCTAGAAATAAATTAAAAACTAATCACATTTGCCAATACTTATTGGATACTCGGTATTGGTGCTGCAACAGTCAATAAATATCTTGACTTACTTGCAATCAAATCTAAGGGAGAAATAATATATGCAGGTGATTTTAACTGTATTCTCTTCAGAAGTGACACTACTAAATGTGATAAGTTTAAGATACTGCACCTGCTAAAAGACTGAACAACTTCATCAATAATTCAAATATAAGAGATATTTATGAAAAAATAGAACCCAAATCCCTAAAATACACACATTACTCATACAGATTTGGTACACAAACTACCATCGATAAGGTATTGGTTACAGATGACTTATTCTCAAAAATTCAGGAAGCTTTCATTACCTTCTGTCCAAAGTCTGACCACAATGCTATTTTCTTTAAAATCCACATGAAATGTAGTCATCTAGTATATTGGCAAGAATACCAACATACATTGTTAAGATAACTGGGTTTAAGGAATGGTTACTGAAAGAAATCAAAATATTTCTAGACATAAATGACAATGATAGTACTTCCAAAGTTATTGTCTCAGATATGCTGAAATCTTACATTTTTGGTAAAATCAAAACCTGGTACCTAAACAAACGAAAGGAATGGGATAGTACGCTATCGAGAATACAATAAAAAATTGATGAACTAACAAGTAAATAATAAAGACATAAAAACAAATACAGAACTGAAACATTTAAACCTTGATTATATGGAAATTCTTAATCACAAAGTGGCAATTACAGTCTTACTCTAACTCAAAAAACATGCATAGATTAGCGGTGAAATCAAAAAACTTAACCAATGTTAAACATATAAGGGAAATTGTTGATGAAACTAAAAATAAAACTAAAATTGTAACAGATTTAGAAGAAATTCTTGAGACTTTCAGAAAACATCACGAAATAATAAATAACGCAAGTCCAAATATTAATAACAATGTCCCAAAAGATAACTTCTTAAATGAGAACATAGGCAACAAACTATCAATAAAACAGAATACCAAACTTCGCAAACCAATAACATTAACTGAACTAAAAGAGAGGATTCAAAGCCTTAAGAACAATAAAACCCCAGGATTAGATGGATTAATAGGAGAAATGTATAAAGTATTCACAAACGATACATTAAAGATACATTTACAAGCTTTTGAGGAATTCAGAAAAAAGACAAGCTCATTCTCATCCTGGAAATCTGCCATAATTTCCCCTATCCTAAAACAGGACAAAGACCCCAAAATAGTAACTTTGAATCGTCCCATTTCACTATTAAATGTGGACTATAAAATTTTTACATCAATATTAGCTAACAGATTAAATCAACTGATGCCTAACATAATAGGTGATGATCAAACAGGCTTTATCCTAAATAGAAGAGTGCAAGACAATGTTATCAGGCTCCTTTCCTTAGTAGATCATGCTAACAGGAAAAAAAAGAACTATCAATTATTAGTCTAGACTTAACCAAGGCTTTTGACTCTATAAATTGGTCCTATTTATTTAAAGTATTAGAAGTATATCATTTCTCTCCTGACTTTATTGATATAATTAACAGACTATATGTTAACTTAATATCATACATCAAAATTGGTGTTTTTTTATCAAGTCCGCTCAACATCCTAAAAGGCACTAAACAAGGCTGCCCACTCTCCCCCTTATCATTTGCCCTATCAGTAGAACCTCTAGCTAAATTCATAAGAGCAAATTCTAATATAAGGGAATTTTCTGTTACTCCAAGCTACATTTCAAAAATACAACTTTTTGCGGACTATGTCATGCTAACATTTGGAAATATAGATTCCTCTATAGATCATATAACAAAATCCTTGCAAGTTTTTGAAGAGGTTTCAGGCCTAAGCTTTAATCACACCAAAACAGAAACATTATTAATAAATAAAAAAGTAAACACTTTACTAAGGAAACAGTTTTAACTGGGCAAATGGCACCATTAAGTACTAAGGAATATACATAAAGTCAAACTGGAATAATACTTTAAAAACAAATTACAAATACCTATTATCCACAGTTAAGGAATTTTAAAATAGATGGAATAAAATGTATTTCACACTAGAACAAAGACTATCATTAATAAAAATGATCATATTACCCAAAATTTTGTTCTGCATCCAAACTTTAATTGCCTCACCATCCAAAACGTTAATGAAGCAACTAAATTCTATGTTAATAAATTTCCTATGGTTTCCTCAAAAGCCAAAAATCAGCCATGCTTGGCACTACAGAAGCTGGAAAGATGGAGGAATAGCATTCCCAAATTTAGAACTTTATGCGGAATCGACCATACTTAATGTGATGAGCCAATGGTTAAATTCCAAATATAGTTCTAATTGGAAATATCTCCATGTAAGTATCTTATTACCTGACATAGACACAAATATTGACAATAATATGTTCTCAGAAAATAAAAAAAAGTCTTCCTTGTTGTCAAAGACCATTTCTATAATACCAATAAGAATAAAAAAAATCTCTTTTCACTAATTATATAGCACATAATTTTAAAAGTATAATAAAATCATATAGCAAAAAGCTTAATATTTTTAATATTTTCCATAGCATGCACAAAGCCATGTCTGGACTCTTTCAATGTATCTAAAATAAAAATAATGGAAGAAAATGGCTTAATTTTCTGGCACCAGTTTCTCTGCAATAATAATATCCACAAACCATGTTCTCTTATGTTCAGGTATAACAAAGCACAGTAACTGGTTGAACATACAAATATTTAGAGAATACATAGTTAATGAATTCAAAATATGTCATATCACCAGCACAACACCTTTACCTAAAATACTTTCTCTTCTTTGTGAAATAAACACTTTGCACTTTAATAATATTCTATCATCGTCAAGTATATATAAATCTTTATGAGCCAATATGCAAACCCCAGAGGACTCCTTATGGAATTTCACAGTGAAAATAAACAAATCCATTTTTTCAGATAGTGATAAAGAATTAGTACTTAAATCAATTAGTAACACAACGTCATCCCCTTCTTGGAAAATCTTCACTTGGAAATATATCCATAGGAGCTTTATTACCCCACATAAGATGGACTTGATATAAAAAAATAATCTTAATAAATGTTGGAGATGTGAGGAAATACTTTGTGAAGATTGGGTAAATGTTTCTTACATGTAAAATAGTAACTCCATTCTGGATAGACTTCAGAAATTTTATAAAAGCATTGCGGTCAAACAAGTATGAAGTATCTGATCCATTATTACTGTTCAATGCACCGATACCAACACATATCACCAAAATACAGGTGCACCTTCTTTGGTCCTTGCTTGCAAATGCAAGAAAAATCATTACGTCAAAATGGAAGTGTAAAAAAATCCTATCATTTACAGATTTTTTACTGTTAGCTAAACTTGTATGTAACAGGGAATTAAGATAACACATAAGAAATTAACTTGGTTGAAGCTTGAAAAACTACTAGATAAAATGTAATGACAACAATTAAATTATATCTGTTATGGACATTGTAAATAGTTATTGTTCCATGTTATGATGTTTTTAAGACATATATTGTGCATATTTATATATCATATTTCTTGTATAATTTTATTTCATGAAAATCAATAAAATATGTTTAAAAAAAAGAAACTAACAGAATTTTAGCATCTCCCTGTGAAAAATACATATCTCTCAGATGTTTGCAGATCCTGGAAGTCATAAAACAATAAAACACGTCTACATCTTAAATCTAGTAATTACTTCTCTTTCAAGACAATACAAAAAACTTCTAGCTCTAGACATTGTGTCTTCTACTGCACCGAAACTGAGAGATAACATCTCTTTTATCATGTGGTTATGAAACAATTTAATTTCAACTATTTTCTCTGATTTTTTTAAGTTAACCTCCTGTGTTTCAGTTTCCATTAAACATATACATCTAAGCAGTCACAATAGTGCAGGTATATTCCTGTTCTTTTGCAATAGGGTATGCTGTGGTTACATTTTAGCTCAGTACTTTACATGCACTTCTGTATAAATCATATCAATATTCACAAATGAGATATAATTATTTACAAAATTCAATCGAGCTGGGCTGGCAGTATTTCCCCTTTGTCACAACATGGGTAACAAGTTTCAATTTATATGTCTTCTGGAAGGATTTAATTTATTTTGTTTCTATGTTTTTTGAAGATCTTGTTTTGAGTTCTGCTCTAACTGGTGTTGAGTTAAGCTTGGTTTTATGTGTTATGTGTTTCTTCTTTTTCTTGTACAGTTTGAAAATACTGGGGGGTCTGTCAAATGGGTTTATTCATGAATTTGGCACTGTATTTATGCCTTGTTGGGATTGAGACTTCAATACAATTTTGGAGATGGGCATAGAATTTCTCAGTTAATATGGCAGCATGAGATGTAGGGTCAGGCAACTCAGATTTTACATGTAAAATTAATATTACAGCACAGTGACTAGATATGAGGAATAATTTGGTAACTATGGAAACTGAGTATACAAAGGTTATATCATTAAGGGCCAAGCTCGGTATTTTTGATCCTCTCTTTGTAATTTGGATTAGTTAGTCCAAGTAGTGGACATTAGCAAAGGCCAGAAATTTCTGTGGATACTTATTTCTGGTATAGGCTCTCCAGTTAATGGAGGGATCAAGTTCATTGAGGTCAGATGGAAGAAGTATGTCAAGAAGCTGAAAAAAGAAAACCCAGAAGAAGCTGCACTGTCCCATGCACAGTTTATGAAGTAAGAAGAATGAGTGCCCACCCTAGATGAAGTACTATGCTGTGCAGTGCACAGCATATGAAGAAAGAGAGAGAAGTGCTCTCCTTAGAAAATGTGCAAAATGCTTTGAGGAAAATGAAGACAGAAAAAGGTGCCTGCTCAATAAAGTCATGGCTGATGTGATTAAGATGTCGAGTACATTAGAGAAGAAATGGCTGTTTACTGTACCCATCACTGTAATGAAAGAGGTATATCCCAGAATAGTGGAGAACAAGCATTTTAGTTCCAGTGTACAATAATGAAGAAAATATTCACAACTGCAGGCAGTACGGAGTATCAAATTTCAGTCACACTGCATGAACATGCTGAAGAGGGTTGCTGATAAATAAATACGTAAATATTGTTTTACCAGGGTAGTACATTGAAAAAGACTGACCGTTTTCAGGCACAGTGTGGGTGAAAATATCACAATGAAAATTAGAGTACAGGATATAATAGCGAAGGTTTATAGCAAACAGTTACAGAACAAACAGTATTTTGCAGGATGAAATTAAACCTGCATTGTTGAGCTATATGTGACTCAACTTATCTGTACAAACAGTGGCAAGCAATGCCTACATGGTTATTTTTTATGCTATTCAATTGTATATGATGCATTTTGAGTTAATTAGGAGAAGGTAGAAGAGGTGAGTGGTCAACTGAGTGAAGATTACAAAGAAAGTTGGTGTTTAAACTGATGTACCCCCTTTGGAAGAAGGAGCATTGGCTTTCCTAGAGTAGGCAATGTTTTAACTGTCTTCTGAAGTTTGGGTAGGAGAAGACTTAATTCAAATAAATGAGGAGAGAGTGCCAGTTCATTTAAATAAATGGGAAGGGATTGGCAGAGATTAGCTGCTATAGAGGAGAAGGATTGCTCGGTCTGCTAAAGCTTGGATGAGGGTGTGAGTAGTATGAGGACATACCCTGAATAGCCTCTAAGCTTGTAGAAGTTTCTTTTTTTAATTAGTATGGAAGCTAGTTGGGAGAAAGTTTTCAGTTAAACTAGTTTAAATATTTCAGTAACTTGTAATGGGCTATCTCTTTGTTGCATGGGGAACCAGTTTGCTTGGCAAGGGTAAGACAGTGCTGCCCACAGGTGGGCCTGTAACTAATAATTCTACAGTCTGTTGATAATGGTTTGCACTTTTTTTTGAGGCAACAGAGAGGAGTGAATAGGAGAAAGCATGATCTGAGATGAGCACTTTTGATCCAGGTCAAGATGCAGTACAACTGACCCAAAGTTTGCAGTAAGATGTGAGGAAAGAGTCCAACTGGGCATTCTTGCACATGAAGAAAGCATATGCCAGGGTTCCAAGACAGCTGTTTTGGGAAGTCTTGTAATGGTTTTAAGTCCAGTTGACAATGGTAAAATCAGTGCAGGCTAGGACGAAGGATGCAATGATACAGGTGCAAACAGTATTCAGACTCACAGAAGGATTCCTAGTGGGAGTTAATGTGCATCAGAGCTTAGATATGAGCTCATCCTCTTCAAACTAGTGAAGACTTACATCAGCAAACAGGTCAGAAGGATCATCACTGTATGGAGACAATTTGGCATGAGAAGCAGACCCTAAACATGACCTTCAGCCATCGATCATGTAAAGGAATATGAAAAACTGAAGGCACATGGGGTTAAACTGAATACAGGCGAGACAGCATGACAGAATAATGACAAAAAAAAGTGAAAAGAAGGGTGTGCAAAATAATAGTGCAACCACTGTTACAGTATGGCTCAGAAACCTGGATAGTAAAGACAAGCAGCTGGGGAAACTTGAGATTATGCAAATTCCCACCTTATTTTCACCCTACTTTATGCCTCTCCAATATATACCAACCTAAGGCAATGCGATCTAAACAAGCTAGAGACCTGCTACAACAAAATTGCCAAATTTGCCGCAGGAGCATTCTACTGTAGTCACCACTGTCTCTCACTTGCTGAACTGGGCTGGCTTGAACTCCCTCACCTCCTTCAGTGGTATCAACTCTCACTCACCCACAAACTAGTAAACCATCCACTAAATGTCCCATCCCTCCAGAATCTACTCCAACCTTATCGCACCACCAGACCACTAAGATCCAGCAACAAAAATCACTTGCAGATCACTAAAGCCAATAACTCTGCTGGTGGAGCACTATTCTCTTGCACCATAGCCAAATTATGGAACTCCCTTCCACCCACAATTACCTCCGTACCATCATGCACCCACTTCAAAACTGTACTAAAAGCACACCTAAAAACACGATGACTATGCCCTTGCAACTCCCACTCTAATATCACCCACCCCATCCAACCACTACCTTTCTTTCCACTCCACTAACTACCTTGATTATAGCAAGCTCAGATGCTCATAAGCCTAGTACTTATTATACAGCAGGAACTTCTCATTGTAACATTTGTTAATGTCTGTTATGTACTTCACAGATAAAGATTCTAGTTGTACTATGTTCTTCATCTGTAAATATGTTGTAAGTAATTGCTATGTTAAATTGTTAATCGCTATGTAATCCAATGTAACTACTGTCTGTTTATTTTAACTGTGGAGCTTTTCTCCCGGGCCTCCGCTGAAAATGGACCTACGTCCAGTCGGACACTCTTGGTCAACAAATTTAAATAAATAAATAAATAAATATTATGCAAATGAAGTTCCTGAAACAAGTACTAGGATGTATAATGTATGTCGGAAAAAGAAATAAAGACTCCAGAACTGAAGACACTGTAACCCCAATTACACAGCAGTAAAAAAGGTGAATAGATTGTGGGGATTTAGTCGCATACACAGGGAAGAAGAAAACAATTTGCTAAAGCAGTTTTGGGGAAGACAGGAAGAAGAAAAATGGAGATTAAGATGTGGAGCCAGGAGATGGATGGACTGTGTGAGGGAAGACCCATCACGATCAGGCATGAGTGTTGAAGACAGGACAGTGTCGCTAAGCTGAAAGGTGGCAACAATTTGTGTGGCACCATGACCACGTGAAAACAGGAAAAAAGGGGGTTAAAAAGATGATGACACCTGAATCTCACAGGTAACATGACAAAACTAAGGAACTAAACAACAGGTTCAAGATATCCCTCACATTCTAATGCTATTGCGTTTTTTGCACAGTACTAAACTGTTGTCTAGATTTCTGAACTATAACAATTTTAGAACCTTGTTTACTAAAGAAGTCTAAACCTTGAAATTTATGTATTATTTCACAAAACTTTTCCACTGCAGAATTATAAATATTCATAGACACAAGCCTATTTGTTTATTTATTTAAATATGTAAAATATATTTACCAGGGTGAAGAACTAATGACAAGCAACCAATTCAGTCTCAGTACATTAATGAAAAAAAAAAAATCAGATTTAAATTTAAAGAGAGACAGCAAGAGTATATTTAAAATGTATTTATTATTTATTTTTATTTTACATTTGTTAACCAGGGGTGTCTGACTGAGCCGAAAAGGCCCTTTTTCAGCAGAGGCCCAGGGAGAAAAGCTCCACAAAGAAAAATTACAAGATACATTTAGTTATTTAGACATGATCAGTATACACACAAATTACAAAAGACATGTTTTTACAGTGGTATGCGGCACATCAACAGTTACAGTGGAGAGAAGAAACAAAAAAATATTAATTTAAAAATAAAGGTAATTAATAGATTTGTGGTGTACAGCTGAAATTTGGAACATAGGTAGAATACATACATAGTACACAGGTACAGTACATACATTGTAGATTAGCCAGTGTTTGTGAGTAAGATTGAAAACTATTATCAAGTACTCTAGATTTAGTATGTATACCTTATCCACTTTCACTAGCCTGGGGAGCAATCATGGCACTGCCAATTTTGCTTGAGATGTTGCCTGATGAGGTCTTTAAAGGAGGCTTTGGATGATGTGTTTTGAATGCTAGTGGGGGACAGAGTTCCATTTTGTAGCCACTGAACTACTATATAGCATATCTCCAAATCTATTGTAGCTGTTGGTGACTTCTAGTAGTAGTTTGCTTGATGATCTAAGAGGCCTTTTGTCTGAGTGATGTACTAGGTTTTTGAGGGCAGGACACTTATTGGGGAGGTAATAGATAGAATGACAGAGGCAGAGCTGATTGTAGGTTAGGAGGTTGGGCAGTTCAAGCCAGTGGAGCTGTCTCAAAGCAGTACAGTGATGAGTTCTATATGAGCAATTTACAGCAAAGCAGGCAATTCTGTTATAGCAGGCTTCCATTTTGCTTAGTTCAGTTTTGTTGAGATTAGTCAGAATGGGAGATGCATAGAGTAGGGTGGATAGAAGTTGGGAGCGAGCAATGGCTGATCTTGTTTTGTTGGTAAGAAACGGTTTGATATGGTAGAGTGATCCCAGTTTGTCATGTACTTTTTTAATAGATAAGTTGAGATGACTATCAAATTTTAGATGGGAGACTATGGTTATTCCCGATGGCTTAGCCTGTGCCACTGGAGCGATTGGAGTAGCATTTGTGGAGTAGATAGTGAATTGACTGTTATCAGTGTTTTTGTTAGAACTGGTTATAATCATAAGCTGAGTTTTCTTTGGATTGAGGATAAGTTGGGCTTTGGTAAGGTTGTTTTCAATGTCAGACAATGCTAGTTGAGTTGTTTGCAGGAGGGTGGGAATGTTTTGTGCAGCACAGATTAAGGTAGTGTCATCTGCATATTGAATGAAAGATGCATGCTGTGTGGAGGTATGGAGATCATTTGTGAAGACTGTGAATAGTAGTGGTTCTAAGATAGAACCCTGTGAGACTCCTATAGTTATGGTTATGGGCAGCTGAGGAAAGAGATAATTTTCCTATTTCACAGCTTGGTACCTGTCAGTTAAGTAGCTTTGGAACCAGGTAAGAGTGGAATTTGATAGGTGAGATTGGTTTAGTTTGTTTATCAGGATTTGGTGTGAGACTGTGTC
Source organism: Protopterus annectens (assembly GCF_019279795.1). Classification (NCBI taxonomy): domain Eukaryota; kingdom Metazoa; phylum Chordata; order Ceratodontiformes; family Protopteridae; genus Protopterus; species Protopterus annectens. Next base: position 1,155,703,753 of record NC_056726.1, on the reverse strand, counting down.
AAATGCTTTGGGCATATCCAAAAAAAGAGTTGACACCTGTAGGCCTTCATTTTTGAGAAGGTTTACTGTGTCTGTGAAGCAGAGGAGGGCTGTAGTGGTACTACTGGCAGGTATGAAACCATGCTGAGTAGGTGACAGGATGTTGCTGTCTAGGAGATAGTTTAGCATCTGGGAATGGGTGCATTTTTCTAGGATTTTGGCCAGGGGGGAGAGTAAAGCAATGGGTCTGTAGTTATTAGGTTCAGTGGAGGTCCCGCCTTTATGTATGGGTGTAACATAGGATATTTTCCAGAGTTTGGGCACATAGTTTTCAACAACTGATCTGTTTGTGAGAGCGGAGACTGGGATTGCAATAGCATCTGCTGTGAGTTTCAAGAAATAGCTGGGGAGTAGGTCGGCTGCTGTTGAGGTTTTTAGTTTGGACAGCATGCTTTTGATTGAAGTGGTGGAAACTGTTTTGAGGGTAAAGCTTGTGTTAGTGTTATTTGTGTTGGGGGGGATAGTGAGGAAGGAACTGTCCTGTGATACTAAGGATAGAATTGAGTTCACAAAGTGGGAGTTGAATTGTGTTTCAATGGGAACTTTAGTGTCAGGGGTGGTTGGTTTGGGGTAGCCTTTTGGGTGGATTTTAGTAGCTGGTTTACATTTTTCCAAACTTTTGGGGGGTTGTGTTGGTATTTAGTTTGTAATGTTGTGTAGTTGGATTTTTTTGTCCAGCCTAATGCATTTTTTTGCACGGTTGCGCAGTTCTTGGCACTTAGTTAGGCTTTGTGTTTGTTTTTTTGATAGTAAAGCCAGGCAGTGTCTCTGGACTTGAGGATTTGTTTGGTTTCTTTACTGAGCCAGGGGTTTGTAGAGGTTCTAACCTTGATTTTGCACAATGGAGCGACAGTATCTAGGTGGTGTAGAAATGTTTTGTTGAAATATGCTACAGCCTGGTCAAGTGGGAGGGTTTTTAGGGGGGTCCAGTCACAGTTACAGAGTAAAGTGTTGAGGACCTCAGGAGAGAATTTTTTTGTGTTTCTAGTGGATATGTAATTAGTGGTTTTGCATATGCATGTTCTACTACGTATAAAGTATATTATGTTGTGGTCACTTAAGGTGTCTGGGAGACTGCCTGTGTGAGGGTACAATGTGGGGTTGTTAGTTAGGACCCAGTCAAGGATGGATTCCCTTTTAGATTTTTTATCACATCTAGTTGGAATTTGGACTAGCTGCTCATAGCCATGGAGATTCATTAGATTACTTGGTGGTTCTGATATACAGGTGAACCAATCTAGGTTGAAGTCCCCCAGAATAAGGGTTTCTTGTGAGTATGTAGAAGAACACCAGGATAAGAAGTCTTCAAGGCTAGCAGGTGTATTACCAGGTGGAATGTAGATCACAATTGTGGTGATGACCTTTTTAGGGTGAAGTTGAAGTTGTGAGATAAGTATGTCCCAATTATTGGGGGAGGGGTAGGGAGTTTGGTAATTGACAGACAGTTAAGTTGGACTTGTACAGTAAGGCAGTTCCACCCCCTTTACAAAGTGGTCTGTCTTTTCTAATGATATTGTAGCCGGTAGGGAGAACTTCTGAGTTAGCTATGCTTTTATTTAGCCAGGTTTCTATTAAAGCAACTATGTCTGGGGAGTAGTGTGCTATTGTGGCCTGGAGTTCAGGTATTTTATTTTTGATGCTTTAATATTTAGCATTAAAAGATGGTTGGTTTTGCTGCTGTTGTTGATTTGCCCAGGGATAAAGAAAGTGGAGGTTTTATGTTCTGACATTTGTGTTGGAGCAGTTTGTGTTGGACAGGATGGATTTGGGCCTGGGGTGGGGTGGATATCCCCACTTATGGTGACCTTCGTGTTAAAATGGTGATACAGATGTTGGAGTTTGGTGAGGAGTGTGAGAAAGTATTGTGTTTTTTTGGTGTAGGAATGAGAGAATATGCGTTTAGTTCTGAAATGGTCCATTATGTAGCTCTTGAACAATTGTGGGCAGATATTATTATAGTGTGTGGTGTGTGTATATGAGAGTGCATAATGTAGTGTTGTGCTACTAAGTTTAGGGATATTGCTAGAGTGATAACTTGTGGTGTTGTAAAGAATTATGAGAAGACAGACTAGACTTAGTTGTGTGATAGTCATGGTTATAAAGTTTAAGTTGGTTCTAGGTGGGGGGTCTGAATAGGAATTATAGGGTTGCACTATATGTGGATGGGGAAGTAGTGTGGGTGATGTAAAAATGCCTAGTGGGAATGAGAGTGATTGGGAGTATTTTATGTGGAGCAAGTTGGTGTGGTATAATGTGATATGACTTGAGAAGCTTTGATTGGTGGATGTGATGTGAGGGTGAGCTGTGGGTGTGGCTGTGATTACTATAAATTTAGAGGTAGTGGGGGCGAGAGGGAATAGGGGGCAGGGGAGCGGAGAGTGCATGAGTGTTAGCGAGGGCAAACTGAGTGGGGCATAGCCCACCAAGACAAGAGAAAAAAGTAAGTATTACTTTACAAATCTGAACACTTTAAAAAAATTCCTGAGGTCTAATGGCTTACCAGCAAGCAGAATGTAATTGCTGAAGAGCACTTGTGTCTTGGTGGGAGACTAGAAATTTAAGGATGACTCCATACTCAGCAGGATTCTAATATAGACTTAGTATTGGAGGAGGGATATAGCACAAGGGATGTAAACCAGGTGGAATGCAAAGAAACCAGAGAGGCAATCAGTGGAAATCAGTGAAGGCCTCAGAGAGGGTAAGTAATAATTCAAACTACCTGTAAAGTGAAGGAGAGAAGAGACAGCAGAGTTTATTAAGGTTGGGAGTGTGTCTTCACATTGACTTGCTGATTAGTAACCAGTTTGTGCACAGATTAGAGTAGGGAGATACATTAGCAATGAAGGGGAATGTATAGAGGTGCAAATAAACAGGTGGGCCTCCAAGTGATACAAACTAAGGCAGAAAGCACTGATAGGGCTTCTTGATGGTTAATTTAGTCACAGGGATCTGAATTAAATGTATACTGTCTATTGGACAGTTAGGATTACTGTACTAGCTGGGGGGGGGGGGGGGGGCACAAGGCTACAACAGTCAGTTTTATTAGCAAGCTGAGAACTACTAAGAAATACTGCTAATGTAACAGCTTCACTCTCATAAAACATACAAGTAGAATGCCTGGGTGGACTGACCCTGCTCATGAGGCTCAAAATGTATATCTTTGTTTAGTTTGCAGTATTGATTCCTTCTTATACTGTATGGGTGGAGTGGTAGCTGCAGACTGCAGATTTGCTTGAGTGTGCTCAGCAAGCAGAATGTAATTGTTGAAGAGCACTTGTGTCCTGGTGGGAGACTAGAAATTTAAAGATGATGTCTGTAAATAATACAAAATACACGTCTGTAAAATGTCAGTGTCAGCTACCAAAATCGTAGCGTATCAATAATTGTTGTATATATACAACTTGCAAAATTCAAGATAAATTTCAAGTGGAAAGTGAGGTTTCTGTGTGATAATTACAGCTGTGTTTTGTCTTAAGTGGAAAATATAGGATAGTTGCATGGAGTGAAGGATGTTAGATGAGATTGATAATAGTTGGAAGAAGTTACATTTATGAAAAGATTATGTAAGTAAGAAGTGAAAACTGCTGCTATAGAACCTGCCATATGAGGGACAGTAAGAATGTTCCTATTAAGAGAAAGAGAGAAAGAGTGACACAGCTCAGGATGGGTAATATGAGTGGGTGATAGGCAAGAACATCTGGCCGATGAAACAAGGTAAGATTTCAACTGAGCCCTACATTTTGGATAATAGGAGGTGCCCTTTATTTGTGGTGGAATACTTTTCCAAAGTTTTGCAACTGTTATAAAAGCCCACTAATCTTTACACTCGGGGGGGCCACAGTCAGTGGTGTTTAGTTTTGAGAAGTGTAGTGTGGGGTCACAGTCATCATGATTTCTGACTGCTGGCATCCTTGGGAGAGTTCATTGAACAGGGTGCCATTTCAGTTTTTTTAAGTATTTTTCAGTGGTTTTCATTTTTAGGGAAATGTAATAAATCTATAAATTTTATTGGTTAATGCTTGAATCTCTGTGGAGTTTGTGTTTATGTTAAAGCTATGGTGGGGAGGCTGTGTTAATGTTATGAAAGTAGAATGTCTTTGCCCATGGCTGCCCTGAATGTAATAAGAAAGGGGAAGATCTCACTGACCCAAAATAGGAGATATTTAGCTTTTTCCCCTTGTGTATCATAGGTGGAGGGAGAAGTTGAGGGTTCGACCCAGCTGCCAACTGAAAGGTATTTAAAAGAGCTAGTGCTTTCGATATTCATACATCATAGAAGTTTTGTAAATCATGAATTCATAGGTTCAAAGGTTTATAGGTAGGTACTAGGCTATCGGCCCAAGAGCCTAAGTAAGCCTAGCCAACAAGGTTCCCAGGCTTACGCCACCCAAGAAAGTTAATTTCCTGTGCCCCTGTCGAGCAAAGCCACAGAAGTGATCCCCGGGGTGTATTTCCTATTTCCCATCCACTCATCAAGATTTTTCTTGAAGAGTGCTAATGAGGAACTTTGCTTGACATAGATGGGTAGCTTGTTCCAGAGTATAAGAAGTATCTGGGACAAGCATCATCATGGAACTCATAAACAATGATATCGGAAACCATCAGACACTGGATCCTACCCAGTTCAGCTTTGTTAAGGGCAGATCTTGCCTCTTGAACCTGGTTGACTTCTTTGAAACAGTTACCAGGGCCATAGATGAAGGGAAAGTAGTCCACACAGTCTACCTGGACCTTGCAAAAGCCTTCGACAAAATACCCCACTCAGGTATCATAAATAAGCTCACTAGCTTAAATATCAACCCCTATGTCACAAGATTTGTTGCAAACTGGCTCAGGGATAGAACCCACATGGTCAGAATTGCAGGTGCCTTGTCAGACTCTAAACCAGTTACAAGTGGAGTTCCACAAGGTTCAGTCGTGGGACCTCTCTTGTTTGGTATTTATTTCTCTGAGGTACAGGCAAACACGGGAGGACTATGGCTGACCAGGTTCGCAGATGACTGCAAACTGGATGCCATAATAGACTCTGCAGCTGACACAAGCATACTCCAGAAGGGTCTCACAGAGACAGATAACTGGTGCCAAAGTCATGGCCTGAAGCTAAATGCTAAAAAATGCATAGTCATCCCCTTTGGGAAAAACAAAGTGCCCACAGACTACCACATAGGAAGTAACACATTAAGTACAGAGGAAGTAATTAGGGATTTGGGGACCAAAGTAGATAGTAATCTCTCCTTTGACAATCACGTTGCCAAAGTTTTAGAAAAACCTTCTATATAGCCCACCTCATCACGAAAGGTTTCACATCTAGATCAAGAGAGGTCTTTGTGCCACTCTATTCATCACTCATCAGGCCCATAATTGAGCACAATGCCCCATTCGGGATGTACCTTACCCGACACCTGCAGCAACTGGAAAGACCCCAAAAGTACCTCACCAAGAGGATAAAGGGACTCAAACAGATGCCCTATGCAGTTAGGCTAAAGAATCTCCAGCTCTACTCAGTTGCTTACCACCTACTCAGAGGCGATCTGTGCCTGACATATAAAGCCATGTCCAACTCAGAATTAATGGACATGCTCCATCTCAAGAAATCCAAATCCCTTAGAGCTACCCATTCTACAGACTTAAACCTGAGCACAGAAATAAATAGGACATGCTGGAGGGACAGATTCATATCCCAGAGACTCCCATCACTCTGGAACAAAATTCTAATCCAGGTTAGGCAGAACCCCTCACTGACCCTCTTCAAGAGAAATCTTGACGAGTGGATGGGAGATCAAAAGTATACCCCCGGGATCTCTTCTGGGTCCCTCCTAGACAGAGGCAAAATAAACAAACCGTAAAGGTACAATATTCTGTGACCTACTATTCATAGGCACAGTATTCTTAGGCACAGTTTGCAAATCTAAAAGGGTGGCGAAAGCCAAACACACTTTGGCTAGGCTTATAAATGCCCTAGGGCAGATAGCCTAGTATCAGCCTATGAACTTATGAACCTATGAATCCCTCCAGCATGTCCTGTTTATTGTGGTGACAAGGTTTAGGTCCCTAGAGCGTGTAGATCAGAGGGATTGGGATTTCTTTAGGTGTAGCATGTCCAACAGCTCTGGGTTTAACATAGCTTTATATGTTAGGCAGAGATCTCTTCAGAGTAAGGGATATGTTACAGAGTAAAGCTGGAGTTTTTTGAGATGGTCAGTGTAGGAGATCTGTTTGATGCCAGTAATCCTCTTTGTGAGGTACTTCTGTGGCCTTTCCAGCTGCTGCAGATGTTTTGTGAGGTACATTCCAAAAGGGGCATTGTACTCTATAATGGGTCTAATAGTGCCGAGTAAAGGAGAACAATGACGTTTTTTTTCCTGGATGAAAACTCTTTTGTGATGAGGTGTGCCACATAGAAGGATTTCCTGACTACTGTGACAATGTGATTATCAAAGGAGAGACTGCTGTCCACCTGGGTCCCAAGGTCTCTTATCACACATTCGGCATTAAGTAGACTGCCATTTATGTGGTAGTTCATGGGTACAGAGTTTTTACCAAAGGGGATGACAATGCACTTTTATACTTTGTACTACAGTAATAATAATCATCCTAGTAGCTTTAGCAGGTGCTTTAATTATCACCATGTGGTAATTAGCTAAACTTTTTAAAGCAGACACTGTATCTTAGTTAAATTATAATGAACCTGTGCTTTACTAAAATCATTAGAAAGATTATTTGCTTCAGAAATACCATGAAAAGATAGACAAAAATGTACTAAAGATTTCTGCAAATAGTTATCTAAATCAGTATAGCCATGCATACATTTGCCAAATCTGTACATATATAACCTACAAATAATGAGTTCATTAACCAACCATAGTGATTTAGACTGGTTTCTTAAACTAAATGTAGTTTGGTAACTAGAGAAAATAATCTGAGCCTGTACTGTCAGGCAATAAATCTGTCAAATGATCGTATTATCATCATCATCATCATCATTATCACCATCAACCCCCTTTTTCCCATTATCTACATGGGTGAGGGTGTCACATCAACGGTTGGCAACTCTTTTGAGTCAGTCCACTCTCCTACCTCCTTCAACAGTCTTGCCTGATTGCTGCAGGTCTTCGGCCACACAATCCATCCAGTTCTTTGCTTGATATCTTCATTTCCTCCTGTCTTCTTCCTGACTCTCCCAAATCTGCTCCTTCAAATTGTTAGTGGTGCAAGAGGCAGCAGTCCTGCCTTTGTTGCAGAAGACTGCTGGTTCTATTCTTGCACCAGGTTGATGGACTGTTGATGTTGCAGTGCAAGAGGATTACTGCACTCCTGTGTATGTCATCCTTCAGATGAGATGTTAAAGTGAGGTCCCATCTGTTTGAGTTGGTAGTAGCTCATGTAGATGTAAAAGATCCCATGGTACCTATCAAAAACAGTAGGGAAAGCTCTCTGATGTCCAGACCAAATTTCCCTTAGTGAAATAAATACTACCCAGGTCTCCCCTAAAAAGATGCTAGTAGCTTAGTGGAACTAACCTGGTCAACAAAGGATAAACATAAAAATATTCTGCTTTTCTGCACATGTGCTTGAACCACCATAATCTCTTTTCTTCAACCTTCTCTGCAAATAGAACTACTTTGGCTTCTGTACCGATGCATTAATCTCTTTATCTGCCAAAGAGCGTGCATATGACGGCACATATCAAGCACTTCATATCCACACTGATAGCCTAAATATGAAAATGTCTCCTTGTAACTTATGACAAAATATGTAAGTAGTATATATCCCTTTATTATCACTCAATGTTTTTGCTGTTGGAACTATTCTCCCTGGGCCTCTGCTGAAAATGGGCTCTTGTTCAGTTTTACTTTCCCAAGCAACAAATGCCAATAAATAAATAAATAATCACCACTAGTCTCCTCAATTGCCCTGTTTTCACTGCCCAGGTTTCTGTACCATACTGGTCAAATCACTGTTTTGTGCACCTTATTTTTCATCCATTTGGCTAATTCTAGCTTTTACCTCCTCATTCAAACTGTCATTGTCTTCAGATACTTGAAGCTGTTAACCTCTTCCATTATTTTCCCTTATCTCAGTTTTGAACTTCTGATTTCCCCCATTTGATGCCATTACAACTATCTTGTTCATAGGTTCATAGGTAAGAACAAGGCTAGCTACCCTACTGGGACATTTTAAACCTAGCCAGTTTCCCTCAAAGGTGGGAGTCAAACCTTGTACCTTGTATCTGAGGTAAAGACCTTAATTTTTATACCAATCCCTCACTCACTGTGCCTTTAGTTGTGCATTTCATTTTCCTATCATTTGCTGACGTTCCTGTTCAGAGTAAGCTTGTAATGCAATATCATCTGCATACAGCAACTTTATTGATCTGTCCTAACCAGTCTGTTTGCTAATGTAGTCCATCACCTGTACAAAAAGCAATGGGCTCTATGTTGAACCCTGATGCATCCCCACTCCCATTGGGAACCCCTCCATGAGTTCAAATAGTGTTTGCACTTGTGTCATTGGGTCCTTCTACGTAGTCTGCACTATTTCTACCATTTTGAACCATCAAAGGGCTGACAAACTGATCATGTATGTATTCTACATAACATATACAGACATAAGATGATTCTGGATAGAAATGTTTCAGGTTGAGATACCATTCTACAGAAAATGTAAATTTAGTACAGGGAGACTTTTTTCAGAGAAAGACATATGACATTAACTTTTAAAAATGTAATCGAAGTCAGAAATCAATACGTTTCCACAGCTCTTGGGAATATTATTACACATGTAGTCTACAGACAGCTTGTTGTATGTATTTTTATATTTGGGAGTCTGAAGTATAAACATGTTCATTTTTTCTAGAACATATTGACTTTATATTTACTCTTCATGAGCTGTCTTCCCCTATTTTTATGTCACAGATCATCAGGGGAACGTAGTATACCTTTTTCCTAAAACATAGTACAGATCATATCTCATCCATCAATAATTCATGGGTGCATATATTGCACATATGCATGTTCCATGTATACTGATTACACTTGACAGCAAGCCATTCAAGCCAAAGGTGCTGCTGTCTGCACTTAAAATGCTATAATGATGAATATGTAACAGTACTGTAGTTTTATTGAAGAAAACCTAAAACAGTATTGTAAACAGCTGAGTTTTTATTTGGGGAGTGTGGTATTTGAACCCACAATCAGTGACTTCTGTAATACTGTACTTTTCCTTTGGAATACAGCATAATGAAAGCACTCTTTTATTTTACACTTTATAGACTCATGTTAACTGTTATCTTAGAATATGCAACTTTTGTTTTGTGTTAGCAGGATATCTGGACGGATCATAAAATAATGGGGGCACGATGACACATAAATAGGGACATATACGCATGGAAAGTTGCAAAGGATTTGTGTAAACATGCATTTTGACACTCATTATTTAGTGACTTCAATATCAATTAATTGCCAGACAACTATAAATCTTACGATGAACAGACCCAAAACACTGAGTCATAAATCTGGATATTCAGCAAAAAGATGGACAGTTGAGAGCTATTCTACAGAGTAATGAATGCATAATTGCTTTTACAGTTCAGATATGCATTCCCAATTTTATACCCCTGTATGATATAACAACTAATCCGTCTTTAACTTTAAAGGGTGCAATAACACTACTTTATATAATTATGCTTGCATACCACATGCTCCTTTCATCCTGGCCAGTTGCCTGGCATGGGACCTCACATTTGAGGCCCTCTCTTCTGCAGCTGTGGAAACAGAAAGAAGAAAAAATTATGAATACCAGTTTGTACTATATTCAGCTTTAATATTTAGAATTACGAAATTCATTGAATACATACACATCTGTGAGGTGCTGCCTCCCTAACACTCTCTGCTCCCTGATACAATGGTCAAGAGTATCCCATTTCCTCCACTGAAGATCATCAAAATGGTGATGATATTGTTCCTTAGTGCGTAGGATACCGGTCGCAGAGGACAGAACCCTTGGCAAACTAGACCAGGCTTCAGATTTGTATTGAGAGCCTGTATAGGTTTCCTGCAGAAGTCATGGGCCATGATCCTTAATCAGGAGCCCAGTAAAGACCTTGAACTCCCGAACACCCCAATGTTGCACCCAGAAATGCACACCCTCTCCAGCAACACCAGCCATATCTGCACAAGATCAAGCTCAATGTCTAATGTGCATTTCCTGCCAATTCTACTTGAAATAGCACATGTTCCCGCCAATTGTGCTTAATGAGCACTTGATACATTTGAAAAAGCTGCGCTCCGCTAACCGTCATGCAAACATGGTAAAACAAGTAAATTTGTTTGTGTGATGGTAAGCGGAGTGCAGCTTTTTCAAATGTATCAAACAGTAGAGAGTAGGAAATCTCAAGCAATGTAATTCCAAGCTTTTTTCATATATAGCCACTTGTAAAACTCTATTTGACTGGAAGAGCAGAACAATGCATTCTTCAGCATTTTGTCATATCAGCAAAACTATGTCAGGTATTATAAGTGGAAGTAAATATAATTTGACATGGAACAAGTGTAAAATGTATATGGAATACAGAGTACGTGAACCCATGATCATGTGTATAGTAGTCCTAAACTTACAGCTCTTATCACAAGAATGTTGAGACAACACTTGTCTATGTAGCACTTGCATACTAAAACAGTATTGTAAACAACTGAGTTTTTATTTGGGGAGTGTGGTATTTGAACCCACAACCAGTGACTACTGTAATACTGTACTTTTCCTTTGGAAATGAAGAAAAGTCTGCATGCACGGTACTAGAACCCAGGACCATCTGCACTCGTCTGGCACTTAACACCTGTCACCACAGGATTAGTTACATGAGTTCCCCTATATTAGTATTCATTGTTAACTTCACGGTATTAGCTTAGCACTGCCTCGCTTACAGGGTTTGCGTGATGCCCAGTGAAGAGCAGCAGTATTAACTGAATGCACCTGGTTTCCATTTTTGGATGTTTGGGTCACCTCTGATACATGGGTGGTACAGTCATTCAAACGAGTGGCGCATTGCTCAAACTTGGGAAATTAAAAATAAAAAAAAGAAAGAAAGACGAAAACATAGAGAACAGTAAAGAATTACATGTACAATAATCCTAACATACGTCAAACAAGGGAGAGGAAATTGCCCTGCAATCAATCTGCTGCAGGCAGCAAACTTACAAGTGCATCTCAACCTGTTTGAGTAATACATCTGGACCAGCCATACATAATGGGAGGACAAAGGCATGAATATAGGGACAATTTTTACATATTTAGTTTGCAAACCTAGAAAGTTAATAGAATAACAGGTTTTGCATTATCACACATTTTCTGATGCGTATGAAATATGAATCTCAAATGTCTGTCATTATTTTCTGATGCCAGTCCTCAAAGAGTTGGCAAAGATTTGCCAGAAAAACACAATTTTATGAGGCCAAAAATATGAGGCAGTCATCTGGACATTCCGTGAACATCTGTATAGTTGAGTAGTATTCAGAAGTACTTTCCCCATTCACAAAGAGGATTTGTGGCAAGATGCACTGGTGCACTCCACAAAACCTCGTTTAAGCTTGCATACCTTGATTAAAATTCATTGCACGCCACAGCGACAGGCACTACTTCGTGTACATGGATACACTCTGTGTAGGCTCTACATGGAGCCTACATGGAGTTGATTGAATCCTGTTCCTTGCCCAAACAGCTAATATGTATAGAACAGAAATATGGTTAGTTTACAAGCAACAGATTCTCAGGAAATCCCACAAAGGTACTTTCTAGCTTTGTGACACAGGTAGTTAAAACCCTGACTATGATGCAGATGACCAGATTCAATAGCAGATTGGTCACTGAAGAAACTTGCCACAAGAAAGGCACTGTGAACAGTCCTGAGGGAGAGATGTGGTCAGATCTACTGCTGTGCTGACACCTGCTGGTGAAAGAAGTGTATGGCATTCTTTGTCAAGGACTGGGGGTACGTGATCATATTAGCCAAGCCATGCTTATGCTGTAACTCCACGTGTGTCTGCTGAAGCAAGCACATGCAGTGATGAGGGCACACACTTAAGCCAGATACGCCAGCTACCAAGGGGAAGGAATAGGCTAGTATGCAAAAACCCAAGTCCCCCATGAATGAAGGCTTACTTGTGCTTGATTTAGACTCCCACCATGAATATAAAGATAATGTTAATGGAAATCCTTGCCCCATGTAAGGAAGAGATCACCTGCTTGGGGTGATGTGAGATGCTAAGTGGCAAATAGGGAAGAAGGAATGGAAAACTGGACCATCTAGTATAGTTCGATAGTTAATGATGTCTGGGAGAAAATGATATAGTTAAAAAAGCCAGAATATATAGGGTCTATATTATACATTCAAAGCTTCAAAATTTCGACCCTCATATGTTCGACAACATATGAGTGAAACTTGAATCTCCGAATATATAATAAAAATGTAAAAAAAAAAAAAAACACTTACCTTAATGCTCTGAGCAGGGGACCAAGCCCCCCAGCACCTCCCACACTCTCCCTACTTAAATATACCAACTCCTAGACCACACGTCAGTGCAGAAAAGGGAAATTTTCCCATTCTGCGCATATGGAGCCATTGTCTTTGACTGTCAAACTTTTCAAAGTTCGATCATATGGTATCGACCATATGACATTCAAACTTTGAAATGTTTGATAATTTAATAGGGACTCAATATATAGACTGTTAAACATACATAACTGGAGCAGGGCTTTAGTACAAGAGGTACATATTTCTAACAGAGTGCATAACAAGTTGAATTAATATGGATTTCAGGTTTTAGCAGCATTCTCCTATCCAAGTAATAAAACGTGAAGGGCAGTCATATATTTTGGAAGAAATCCACTACCAAACCTTTTGTTCTAGAAGAAAATCAAATAGAAATGCTCTGATAGCTATGGTTAAGTTAAAATATGCTGCTTCACAGCTGATAATAGTAAATGTCTACCAGTTCCCAGGTACAAACGTTTTAAGCTAGCAATAACATTATTGAAGAATGTAAATTTTCAGCAAAGAGCATTAATGCTTATTGGTGAATTTAAGTATTTCCTTTATGTGCAGGGAATTTTAGCTAAATGCCTTTGACTTCCATCAGTGATAAAGTTACCCATTATGAGTTTGGAAAAAAATTAATTCATACAGCTACTATGGCAGATAGTAATGTCCCTAAATTCATATTACTGACATTTGCTGTTTGACAGGTTTAGTAGAAGAACATATTGTGTGTAACTTTCCAATACCTTTCAGTGCCAAGTGACTGAAAACATAATGCATTCCTTGCTTATCGCTAGTTATAATTCATTAAACATAGAATAAAATAAAGATAAAAAGAATATGCCTGTCATTCAAAGAATGCCCTGTTATCTCTCCGCACTAAACATTCAGACCATTTTTAATAATACTGTTAAAAACATTCTTTGCAATGCATTAGTGATATCTGCCAATAAATACTTCATTGTGACACTTTTATCCTTTTTGTGGTGTTAAGATGTGGGTGTTACCCAAAGTTAAAGAGTGCAATGAAGACATTACTTGCATTTAATAATGTGTAAATACTTTTAATGAGTTGATGTGCAAAGAAAAACTTCTAGATAAAGATTTTTAACCTACACTCTGGACGAAGTTAAAACAACTGAAGCTTCATAAAATTGCTCTGTATTTTCTAAATATAAAACTATTATAGTTTTGTTCTCTGTTCCCATTTGAAAAATATAGAGAAGGGGAAAAATAATGAAAGATTGATACAGAGAAGTAAGCAGCTTTGTTATCAAAATGTATTGTATTTTCTTTTATAGTCATTAAATGGGTAGGAAAACTTTTCTATGGATCTTTTTCAGTCACAATCTGAGCATATTAGACATTATAGAGAAAAATGCAGGCTTTAATACACTATATCAATACATATACTTCTGGCATTAGCTACAGAATACTATTTTCAGAAATTTCATAAAATACAGGTCAACTGTGGACAAACAGTTGTTGTGTCTTACGGCTTTTCCCGGTTAGGGGTCGCCATAGCTGAACTCCGGTCCACTAATGATTGGCAGTAGAGCCGAGTTGCCAGCCCTGATGCACAACCTTCAACGAAGGTATGCCCATTCATGCATGTCTCCACACAGAAGACGCTCTAGCTGAGAATCGAACAGGACAACGTCTTACTGTGAGGCGACAATGCTACCGCAGTACCACCACCGCAGAACTGTGGACAAACAGTCTGTAAAAAAAATTAGTATACAGTAGTAATATATATCGTAAATACAGGCACATTGGTAAATGAAGGCAGTATACAGTAAGGGTAAACTATTGTACATAAAGATACATTGTTTATTACTATAAAAGGCAGTGTATAGTAATTATTGACCATATACAGAGAAATGAGTTTTGAGTTTCCTGGCTACACAATGAGTTAGACAATAATACATGCAATAATTTGGCAGAAAGTCTAATAAAAGAATGCTACTGTATAATCGGGTATATGCAGAACAAATTCATGGCAAAGTTTAAAAATATTCATGAAAACCATTACATTTATAACTATCATGTATATGTTCTTTGAGTATCTTCCTGAATTCATCAAAGTTAACAATTTTTCTGGTCTCCTGTGGTGAAGAATTCAAGCATGGTGGGGGTGATTTTGGAAAAAGATTTTGCCCAATAACAATGTTAAATGTAATGTAAATGTTAAATGGAGTCCTACAAAGGAGAATGTCACCATCACATAGATTTATAGGAAGTTACTAGGCTAATGACCCTAGAGTCCTTACAAGCCTAGCCATGTAAAAAACCCATGTACCCTAATTGAGTTAGATGGTTGTTGTTAGCAGAGCAATTCTATGATCAGCACCGACTACCCATGTCCATGAGGAACATAGGTGCCACCCCAGGGTGATTTTACGGTCACCCATCCAATTGTCAAGGTTGTGCTTAAATAGGATTATTGAGGATCTCTGCTTCATGTGAAGTGGGACCTTATTCCATAGGAGTGGCAATCCCTGGGAGATATATCTGTCTCTCCAACATATTTTGTTAATGTCACAGGCTAGGTTGAGATCCCTGGAGCGAGTAACTGTTGTCCCATTTGATTTACGGATGTGCAGCATTTCCTTTACGTCAAAGTCAGAGACTGCTCTGTAGGCTGGGCACAGGTCACCTGTCAACAGCCTGTATGATACACGTACAGTGACAGGGCTTTCAGTCTTTTCATGTAAGTCACATTTTGGAGGCCCTGGATTCTATTGGTTAGAAACCTCTATGGTCTCTCTGGTTGCTGCAGGTGTCTGGTAAGATACTTGAGAAGGGAGCATTGTACTCGATTTGTGGTCTGATAAGGGTCGAATACAGTGTAGTTATAACCTCCTTAGTCTTGGACATGATGCCCTTATCTGTGAGATGCACAATGTTGAAGGCTTTCCTAACCACTATAGACACATGGTGATCGAAGTTTAGATTGATATCAACCTGTGTTCCCAAGTCTCACACCACTGGGTTTGAGCTTAGAGGGGTACTATGTATTTCATAAGCAGCAGGGGCTAATTCTTTGCCAAAGGGGATAATGAGTATTTTTTTTTGCGTTTAGTTTTAGTCTGTGAATTTGGCACCAGTCATTTGTCTGCATCAGCCCCTTCTGTAATATATTTACATTGTTTGGGGACTCAGTGACTGCACCTAGTTTGCAGTCACCTGCAAACTTCATAAGCCACAGGACATCTATTTCACTTGGACCACAGAGAAATAGATTCCAAACAGTAGAGAGCCCAGCACATATCCTTGTGGTACCCCACTGGCAACTGTTCTACTGGTGGTGGTGGATTCTTCAACTTTGGCAGTGTGCATTCTGTTGGTGAGCCAGTTGGTTACCTATCTGATGATATATGGATTAATCCACAACTGGAAGAGTTTTTCAATGATCCCTGAGTGGGGGAGTTTGTCAAAAGCCTTGGATAACTCAAGATAGATAGTATTTACTCGCTTTGCCCTCATCCAGGGCTTTGGTGATATTCTCAAATAAGTCTACCAGGTTTAATAAGCAAGATCTCCCCTTGATGTAACCAAACTGGGTCATGTCAAGAGTTTGAAGGTCACATATGTCCATGCTGATAAGGTCCACGATGATTCTTTCTGTGGTCTTGCAGATAAGGCTGGTTAAGCTTATGAGTTGATAGGTTCCTGGGTCAGTTAATGGACTCCCTTTGTGCAAGGGGATTATTGTTGCTGCTCTCCACTCTGCCAGAACAAAGTCAATCCTTAGGCTATGGTTAAAGAGAATGCTAAGTGGTTCTGCTAAGTCTTGTCTTAGATTATTTAGTAAGCAACCTGGGATGCTATCTGGTCCCATAGAGGCCTTGTATTTGGCCTTTGAGAGTGCTTGCATGACTTGTTCTTTGCAGATACTCAGTAGAGGACTGGTGTCAAGAAGGCTTTGGGGTACGGCCATAGCTCTCAACTTCCTAAAGAAAAGAAACTAGACAAAGCCCTAAATAATGGGGGGGGGGGGTCAAAGGCCCAAAATTAGGAGACATTTTTAAATATTGTTCTTATAAACATAGAAAGTTGCTGGAATAACAGGTTTTGTATTAGCATGAATTTTTCTGAAGGTTATGAAGTCTGAAACTCAAATGTCTCTCATTATTTTCTGACTTCGTTTTTTCAAGGATTTGCTAGAAAACCAAAGATTTTATAAGAAACAGACCAAAAATATGAGACAAAAATCTGGATATTCTGCAAAAATCTGGACAGTTGAGAGGTATGTTATAGCTGCTGGGGACGGGGGGGTGAAGTTATTGCCAAATCTGTCAGCTAGCAGGTTGGCAATTTTCTTAGGATCATTGTGAGTGGTACCATCCACTATAAGTTCAGCACATGGCTAGGCATTCCCTTTTAGGTTTCGGGTGCAACTAAAGAATGCCTTATGGTTGTATTTAGCTAGGAATGTTAATTTGGTTTTGTAACTAGCTTTAGAGAACTTTACAAGCTATCTGATTTGCTTGTTCAAGCTGTGGAGGGTATTCTTCCTCTGTTCAGTAAGTTCCATCTTGTTCTTAGACATCAGTTTCTTTTTTTGTTATATAACTTATTTATACTTACAGTGTACCAGAGTGGCTAGTTTGTTTGGGGGAGGACCTGGTTTTTGTCCAGTCAGGTAAGAGTCAATACATTTGCTTAAGTGGCTATAAAGGGCATGTTTGTACTCTTCTGCATAGGAGTCATTGTTGACTGTGTTAGCAGGGGCTTTGAAACTTTTTGTACCATCGCTTAGTAGGCTATAGTTTGCTTTGCAGAAATGTTTCAGTTTTTTTGCTCCTGGGGTGGTGTCATGTCTGATCTTTACTTCAAACAAGACTAATTTATGGTCTAATCTTACCAGGGAGGGCAACACACAGGGAGTAGTAGAGTGACCCCCCTTCCCATGTTGGTGAGCACTAGTTCTAGGACATTTGAGTCCCTTGTGGGGGTGCAGACCAACTGTTCCTGGGAATTTGAATTAGCAAAAGCCAGAAACCTCAGAGCAATTGTGTTTGTGCTCATGTAAGTCACCTAATCTTGGATGTATACTGTGTGACTCTAGCAAGTCCAGGTAGGCGGTGTGCTTCTCCTGTTTCATGGTGGAAAACCTGTAGCTAGCACTTATGTGGTAGGGTATTTTGCCTATAGTTATTTGGACCTGGAGTAGCGCAAGAAAGTTGTACTGTTTTAACAGTCTCTATGTACATTTGGATTTAATGAAGATGGACACATCCGTTTGGCTAGGCTTATGTAGGCCCTAAGACCAATAGCCTAGTACCTACCTATGAACCTATGAACATCTCCACCTTTAGTTTTTTCATGCTTGTTTTAAGGTCTGAATGTGTGAAGGGCATAGTAGCCTTGTACAGCCAGGGTGCTGTCTGCAACCTTGAACCAAGTCTCAGTGCTTGCACAGACGTCATCATCTTCCAAGGTGATGAGTGCTTCTAGGGAGTGCAGTTTACTGTTTAGGCTCCTAGCATTAAGCGGCAAAACCTTAACTTTGTCTCTAGTGGATTTCTTTATGTTGGAAGTTTTGCTATTTTGACATTGCCTAAAAAGGTACTATGAGGGAGGAGGCAAGTGTCCTTGACAGTATCTGAAAGCCTTGAATAGACAGGTGAAGGCCATCTCTGGCAAAGCAGCATGGTCTGTCAGCCATGTTTTCCCAGGCTGTCAAATACTGGATTCCCCTGAAGTGTTACCAGGAGCTAAGCCAATTATTGAAATCAACCATTTTTCATCTGTATTGTGGCATCATCCTAGGTGAAGGTAGAATGTTGCTTAGGGCTAGGGACATATCTGCCTAGGAAAAATAATCTGAGAGTTCAGTCATGTCTCTCTTCATATAGTCCATAGAGGTACATCTCAAGTCATTCATTCCAACATGTACTATGACAGAGTCATAACAGTAATTGTTGCTGAGTGACTTGATTGCATACATGATTTGATAGATACCAGCACCTGACAAAGACTGTGACCTTCTCCTTGTCCAACCTGGTGAGGGGGACATGTGTGTGTCTCATGTGTCTCACGACTGAGTCTCCTATAAGTAGGACATTAGGTTTTCAGGTGTTTTGCCTTTGGGGCTTAATTGTTAAGATAATGATATGTGTGTTAATATGCTTAGTGGTGGGTTCTATTTATGTTCCAGTATAAGTAGTTTGTTTGCACTTGTGAGGTCTCTGGCCTTTTGCTAGACTCTTAGTGAGTACCTCCACATATGTGGATTTATCTGTGTTGATCTTATCTTGTGTGAGTGGAAAGGTGTGTGCGCTGACAACCTGTTTGATGTCTTGTTTATTGCTATGTGGAAGGACTGATTCCAGTTTCATAGTAGATTTACCTCTCTCACATACTGTATTTGTTTGCTTTATGAGCAAGTGGTTGTCAGTATACATGCAGCAATTCCTACATTGTCTCAGGATGCCCATGTCAATCAGGCTGGCTGGAGAAATGTTGGGAAACTGACTGTCCACAGTAGCAGGTAATTCTTAAGTACTAATTTGTGAGAGGGCAAATTAGATCAGCTATTGCTCCAGATTAACAAGGGGACTTATTCTATAGAAGATCAGGGATGAAAAGTAGGATGCCGCTGCTCAGTGCTCAGCTGAGTTGCCTGCAGTACAGAAGTGCACAGCTGCATAGCCAGCAAAGCAGCGGGGAGCCTGGGAGGGTTTCATTGACTGGTGTCTAGGGAAAAAATAGTTTCTATGCGATTGCATCTATACATGGCACTGCTAACCTCCATGCGGTGCACAGCTACGAACAAATGCGAGGCTTATATATAAGTGACATTAAACAGTTTTAAACTAGTCTGCCAACAGGAAATCACACAAATTTCGATCTTCCAGCAGTTACCAGCTCAGACAAGCCTATATCCACACTCTTCTGCCACAAGAGCGTAGGATAGCCCTTCCTAATGTAAGATGGCTGGATTTCAATTCAAGTGTATGAGAAACAGGCTAGATTCAGAAAGTCACAATCTAGTCTATGCTAACTAAGCAATATTTTAGTGCAAAACAAATATATGTCGTAATTTATTATTAATTTATTTCAGTCTGATGACCGAGGAGGTCCACTGGGCTCAGGAGCCCGTTTTCAGTGAAGGCCTGGGGAGAAAAACTCCACATTACCTAGTAAACATTGAGATACAACAGATTAAAATTAAGATTCAAAGATACAGATATATTAAGATACAACAAATTAAAATTAAGATTCAAAGATGCAGATACATTATAAATCAGAGACATAATGTGGTACATTGGTTACATAGCAAGTGAGTCATATGTTGACATGAGTGTTTCAATGGTTACATAGAATCTGAGTCTTGTTATGGCAGTATGGCAGAACAAGTACAAATGATAGGGGGGGAAGGGAACGCAAACTATTTACAATGATGTAAGGATTTCAGTAAGCAGGCACAAACAGTAAAAACAGTCAAAATAGCACAAATTTATGCAGTAAAACAGTAAAGTACAGAAATGTACAGATCAAACTCAAGATAAGCTTCTTAGCTTTGGATGGCTTGGATTCAAGCAGAAACACTCTGGACCTCTGGCAAAGAATGCCAAACACAGAGCAGCTCTGATTCATCTGAGTATGAATAGGACTTTATGTCTAGTTTGTTAGGGAGCTGGGGCCAGTACCCATTGCTAAGAAGGTTAAATGTTAATAAAGTTAATAGAAAATGTGTGCATGCAGAGGACCCATGTGGCTTTGATTGTGGATTGATAGTGATGTACCTCTTAATTGGCTAATAAATTTAAAGATTTTGTTTTCAGAACCATGAATAAATGATGCATTAAGTGACAAATTGGATAGTCTATACTTAGGTTTGTGAAGCAATGCCTTCAGCACGCTACTAATTTTCCTGTTTCTCTTGTTAAGATATAAGTCTGTAGAAAATTTTAGCTGATTAAATCCATTATTTTAAGATTGTTTCAGCAGGAAAGTTCAAACTTTGATACTGATCTATTTTCATATCACTTCTCGTTCAGCGTGTAATGGCAAAGGAATTTGCCTGCAAAATACTGTATGGTATTTAGACATGTTTAGGTGGTAAAAATCATGCCTGTAGTCTTAAAGCTGTTAATTATGTAATTATTATTTAGTAACAGATTCACAGCATATTGAAATCCTGCTGGAATGAGGTTTAATTGCATTGTGTATTTGTAAGTAAAATGTCAGTATCATGCAATTAACAGTTTAGGTTAGGTAGAGCCAATGTGAGATCATTAATAAATAAAGAGAATAGAAAAGGGATGTAATATGGACCTTATGGCACACCATAAGTAAAGTATCCTATTTTAGATCTGTTGTTTTCAAAGACTGTTAGGACAGATCTTTTGTGCAGGTTGTTTCAAAACAAAGAGCTGGCACTTTCTGAGAAGTTTTATGTCACTGGTCCATTAGTTCCAACATCAAATCACCTTCAGACACCTTCAACAAAAAAGCCATCAAGAGTCAAGGCACCTGAAATCCACTACACTAAATGACACTACAAATAAAAGTATTTTAGCAAGCAGTCACTCTGTGATCATGTACATAAGTTCATCATTCACTAGCCTGGACCAAGACGGGAAGAAAGTGAGCACAGGTACCAGGATCTTTGATATCTCAAGGGTCCTTAAGAGCCTTTCACCTGACAAGTATGACTATGACTTAGGAATGGTCCATGTGGAAGTGAATTATTGAGATGCAAACCTAAAGAGAGACATGCCAGAACTTTCCATGCATGTTACAAATGTAGGCAAGGCACTGGGTTCTGAGTAGAATCCTTCTTTCTCCAAGAATGTTGCTTACATTCAAAGAAAAACACATTGGTTTCAGCATTGTTTCAAGGCTTTGGCATACTGGCTAAAGCCTTTGCTGCCCCAATATGTCTTTTTAAAGCACAATCCATCTAATGGATAGACATCCCTACATATCACATCCAACACTGAATCTCATCAAAGTGACTCTGCTCAATGACGGATGTAAAAACAATAAATTGCATAAACTGGAGGTTTTCTTGTATTTAAAACTTTTCCACACTAGTGCAATTACTGAAACTTGGTTTAAATGTAAAAATCCCCTGCTCCATACCTAGGTTTTAACCTACCATGTGTTCAGGTGTCCCCATGTTTTTTAGGAAGTGCATCACCTCTGGACAGATTCTCAGAGATACATGCACTAAACTCATTGAGCTTGTCCCCTTAAAAACATCTAAGGTGCACTTAACCACGAAATGTTCCTTATCAAGTATTCCATCAACTTCAGCTGTAGCATCGCCTCTGTGGACACCATGTGGCAAGTGTGGACATCCTGAATTTGCTACAAAATTATATACATATTACAGGTCACATTAGCCACATCATTCTGTATTTCCTAACAGGGTCAGCAGCAAAAACAATCAAATGATGTGATGCACCACAGCAGGCTGATGTTCTCAGCAGAATGGCTGTAGGTGATGATATCATTACTACACTGTTTATAGTGTATGAAATGGCACATAATCACAAGGGGTACTGCAAGGCTGCCTACTGCACAAAATGTGGATACAGCTGTAGTCAGTGATACAGGCTCATACACTCAATATAATGAGGAAATGAATTACAAGTGGGACCACCAAATAGCTCAACAACTGTTTCTTGTACACAGCCTGAGCCCCTGAATGAACAAAGAACACTTCCTGAGGTACCACTACCCACTGTCACAACTGTACACGGAGGTGCCAGACAAAGACATCTATCACAGCTTGCTTTGGAGACATGAGAGGCCTCATCTGCCCAGCAGATGTACCATGACACAGTTCAGGCACCTACCCCACCCTAACCCTCACATCCACACAATCGCACACTTACCTGACCCGCGCCCTAACCCTAACTCACCTAACCCTCCCTAACCCTCATGTCCACACAATCGCACACTTACCTGAACCCAACCCATAACTTTCCACCACAGCGCTGAAAATACCGAAGCAACAGAAACAGACAACCAAATTATTTTCCTAGGAAAAAATTTGGTTTTCTGTTTCTAAACGGGTCAATATTAGAACACTCAAAATTTTGAAACTTTGGTGTTCTAATATAGACCCCCAAGAAAGTGCTGCAAGCACTCATGTTGATTCCCTGAGAAGAAGAAACCAGTAAAGCTTCATTAGACATCCACATCACCTGTAGAATCTCTCAATCAATGTCTAAGTCCTGCAGCACCATTAGGTGAATATCATGAGGATCCACTGCATCCAATATATCCTTATGTTGGAGCTATACAGTACCAAGGTCACAATCTCTGGGACCTTCACCAGTACTTTGTCTGGGGGACATTGTGAATGAAACATTCCAAATGTAACTGAAATTTGGAAAACCTGCAACATAGAATGATCTGGAAAAACTTTGCAAATAGATATAGATGACATTATATCACATCTTTTCCAAATGAGATATGCAGCACTTACTGCTTGTTCCTGAAAGAAACTAAAGCAAGAAAAATAAATAAATAAATCTTCAAATAAATTCATTAATTAATAAAGGCAAACAGCTACAACAATTGCACATTGCTTAATGAAAAACAGCATATATTTCCTTTAACAAGTAAATGAAACTTCTGTAACACATATAGCATTTACACTACAGCCTTAAACTTTTGTCAAAACACCTGCTACTTAATAGTCCCTGTAAAGTCTGTCAGTGTAAGTAACACCTGTGCTACTCATCAGTAAACATTGTACAAATGCTGATGGCTAGTAACATTTAAGCACATGAATTTGTATGATATGAGGAGGAATGTCTAATGTACAGTAAAAATTGGCCAAGCACCAGTCATCACAGCCTACAAGTAACACTGTATGCACAAAATATTATATGCGTATCTTTACACTGTCATTTTGTAAATGTCATGGCTTATAGCTATGAAGTAGATGCTACCACTATACCTGTGTGGTCATGTACTGTGCGTGAGCTTGCTAGAGATCATGTCATGCCTCTGCCATCCTTTAGCCACTGTAACTATTGTTACTAGTGGGACAAATGATAAAGAGAGAGCAGAACTGCCACTATCGGTCATTGACAGTTGTGCAGCAGGCCATAAACATTCTGTATGCAGTTGAGTAGGAGACTCATACTAAAATGGCCCCCTAATTCATCCAGGCAATGGAAACAGTCTTTCAGTAGACCAAACATTTATTCAATAACCATTACTGTGTGGAAAGGACTATGCTGTTCTATGAGTTAGGGAGTGGTACCATTAGCCAAAGTTTGAGTGGGTAACCTGCTTTATCTGTAAAATTAAACATGGATTGGACGCATAACTAAATGGGGGTGGGGGGGATGAGAGGATTGTAAATACTATGTATACCATTATACAGAGAAATAGCTACAGTTAGCAACATAATATTATTTTGTCTTACCAACTAGAAGATCATGAGGAATCCTAACATGTAGGAAGTGGTGGTACAGTGAATTGTGTGCCAAATATGTAAACCATGGGCACTGCCAGAACACTGGGCCAATATGTTTGTGATGCACTCCCATGCATCACATATTAGCTGGAAGGTGATACAATGAAAGTCCTTCCTATTGCAGTATCTCTCTCCCTGTGGTCCACATAGGATCGTTATAGCATAATGGATGCAATATATCACACAAAGCACCACAGGAAAGTGCGTAATTTCACTTAAGGCACATATAGTAATGGCTCACTCCTCTGGTGACAACAGAACATGGATATGTTCGTACACTTGTGTCAAGAGTATATCAAGGAACTGCTGTATCCTTAAGGAAGGGGTGGCTCATGCTATCACACTGCAGGACTGCAGCCCCCCCCCCAACTGTAAAATTGAAAAAAAGAAGTTTAAAAATAAAAGAATTAGCTGTGAGTCCCAGAACTCGAACTGTGCATGCATGCTCGGCGGGTTTCAGGTTAAACCCAGACTGCTGTTTAACCACTCCAGATTACGAAGAGAAGGTATCAGTGTACAGATGCCCAGAGGTCTATGAGGTTTGTAACTGCATAAACTGGAAGGAGATCTGACTGCAACATCTGCAGTCATGTACATGGATACAAGGGAAACTGATTGGCTCTCGCTGCAAGGAAAGGGAATTTGGAACACTGTTGCAAGTACAGGTACACATGGAAGGTTCATCTCCAGGAACACTGCTGCAAGGGAATATACAGGTAGAGTGTGTGTGCTCATAGGTTCATTGGTAGGAACTAGGCTATCTGCCCGAAGGCATTTATAAGCCTAGCCAGAATGTGTTGGCTTTTGCTGTCCCCTTAGATTAGTTCCCTGTGCCTCTGTCCAGCACAGCCATTGAAGTGATCCCCGGGGTAAACTTTCTGTTTCCCATCCACTCATCAAGGTTTCTCTTTAAGAGTGTTAGCAAGTAGCTCTGCCTAATGTAGATTAGAATCTTGTTCCAAAGCATGGGAAGTCTCTGGGACAGGAATCTATCCCTCCAGCACGTCCTATTTATTGTTGTGGTGAGGTTTAGTTCCCTAGAGTGTGTGGCTCGAGGGGATATGGTTTTCTTTAGGTGGAGCATGTCCATCAATTCTGGGTTGTGAATAGCCTTGTATGTCAGGCAGAGATCACCTCTGAGTAGGCGGTATGTAACCGAGTACAGTTGGAGTTTCTTCAGTCGAGCTGCATAAGGAATCTGTTTAAGGCCAGTGATCATCTTGGTGAGGTACTTCTGTGGTCTATCCAGCTGTTGCAGGTGTCTTGTAAGGTACATCCCAAATGGGGCATTTTACTCTATGATGGTTCTGATGAGTGATGAATAGAAGGGCACAATGACCTCTTTGAAAGATTTTCTAATCACTTTGGCAATGTGATTATCAAAGGAGAGATTACTATCTACTTGGGTCCCCAGATCCCTTATTACATCTTCCATATTTAGGGGACTACCACCTATGTGGTAGTTTGTGGGTACTTTGTTTTTTCAAAGGGGATAACTATGCACTTTTTGGCATTTAGCGTGAGGCCATGTTTTTGACACCTGGTATCCATCTCAGTAAGACCCTTTTGGAGTATGTCTGTGTCAGCCGGAGGGTCAATTATAGCCCCGAGTTTGCAGGCATCTGCGAACCTTGTCAGCCATAGTCCTCCTGTGCTTGCCTGTACCTCTGAGAAGTATATGCTGAACAGGAGGGTTCCTAGGACTGAGCCCTGGAGAATGCCACTTGTAACCGGTTTAGAGTCGGACCCCTAGCTCCTGAACTCTCACCATGTGGTTTCTATCCGTGATCCAGTTGGCAACCCATCTTGTGACGTAGGGGTTTATGTTCAGGCTGGTGAGCTTGTCTATAACACCAGAATGGGGAATGGTGTCAAAGGCCTTTGCAAGGTCTAGGTAGGCTGTGTGCACCACCTTTCCCTCATCTATAGCTTTGGTAACTGTCTCAAATAAGTCCACCAGGTTCAGGAGGCATGATCTGCCCTTAACAAGGCTGAACTGGGTAGGGTCCAGTGTTTGGAGGTTCCAAATGTCTTTATTAATGAGTTACATGATGATGTGCTCCATACTCTTGCAGACCAAGCTAGTCAGGCTTATACGGTGATAGTTCCCGGGGTCTGTTGTGGCTCCACCTTTGTGGATCAGAATAACCATTGCTGTGCGCCACTCTATGGGTACATAGCCTGTAAAGAGGCTGAGTTTGCACACTGTGTTTAGCTGAGGGGTTAGTTCATCTTTGAGCTCATGTAGGATGCAGCCTGGGACACTGTCTGATCCCATTGATGCTGTGTTTTTGGCTTTGGACAGTGTTGTTTTAACCTGAGTGTCTGTGTTTTCAGGGGCTCTACATTCTTCTGGTATGGTTATGGGCTATTTTGGGGTTGAGAGGGGGTGACGTTTGCAGTGAACCCGTCTTCCAAGATGTTGGCAGTATCGGTCGATTCAGTGTATTTTGTGCCATTCTGCATTAAGTCCGAGCAGATCTGAGCATTGCCACTTAGATTCTTTACAAAGCTAAAGAATGCCTTTTGGTTATCTTTGGAGTCTTTGGCAATTTTTCTTTCGAAGCTCACCTTGGATGATTTTATGAGGGATTATAGTTTCTTACTGATACTGATCAGAGATGTCTTCCCTTCTTGGGATTTTACTTTTCTGTACTAGTTTCCTCCTTCTATTGTATAGCTTCTTTATGGTAGGGGTCCACCAGACTGGTTTCCTTTTCTTGGAGGAGTGAGTCTTGGTTTTGCTTGGGATAGCATGATCCATGCATTCTTGTAGGTGCCCGTAGAATGCATTAGTAAAGGATTTTGCAGCTTGGACAGTGTTATCCTTTAGCATGGGGGCTTTGAAACTTTCCACCTCAGTCTTAAGTAACGTGAAGTTTGCTTTTGAAATGTTTTTCACAATAGTTTCCTTGTCTGGGCGTGGGGGTGGGGAATGTGGATATCCAAAGTGATTTGTTTATGGTCAGATCTAACTAGCAAGAGGTTGACTTCCAGTGTGGAACACCGGTCGCCCATGTTGGCGATGACCAGGTCCAATATGTTGTCACCTCTGGTGAGAGTGTTGACTAGTTGATCTAGGGCATTTGAGTTTCTAAATTCTATGCAATGTTGGGCAAGGGAGTTAGTACTTGAGTAGTTCTCCCAGTTAATGTTTGGGTAATTGAAATCACCCAATATTAGGGTGTTTGGTAGGACCTTTATGTTTCCCAGTGTTTCCAGAAATGCGGAATGGGGGACCTGTGTCATGGTGGGTGATCTGTAGCAAGCTAAAATTTGAATTGCAGTTTTGCCAGTTGTTAGTTGCACGTGGATGATCTCTGAAGCATCGTGCTGTGCCACTAACCTGGAGGTGGGGGTATCCTTGATGAATATGAATACAACCCCACCTTTTGTATTTCGGTCCGGGTTCTGTGGCCGAAATGTATGGTATGAGTTGTAGCCTGGTAGTGCTGGTGTGCTCTCTAGAGCCTTAAACCAGGTTTCTGTTACTGCACATATATCGATTTTTCTCCATACTGAGGTGTGCCTCGAGTGTGTGCATTTTGAGGTTTAGACTTCTGGCATTGAGTAGCATTACCCTCAGTTTTTTGTTACTTGTAATATTTACGGAGGTGG
Organism: Protopterus annectens; assembly: GCF_019279795.1. Taxonomy (NCBI): domain Eukaryota; kingdom Metazoa; phylum Chordata; order Ceratodontiformes; family Protopteridae; genus Protopterus; species Protopterus annectens. Next base: position 1,155,676,112 of record NC_056726.1, on the reverse strand, counting down.
GTTTGTCTTTTGAGCCTTGCCTAAAAAAGGCACTATGGGGGTGGCAAGAGCCTTGGCCAGTATTCAAAAGCCTAAGGGTGGCAGGTGCAAGCGGTCTCTAGCGAAGCAGTGTGGCTTGTCGAGCATGTCATCCCAGGCAGACAGACACTAGATCCCCTTTGAATGACACCAGAAACTTAGCCAGTTGTTGAAATTGATAATTTTTTCTTTATACCGTGGTATCATTCTTGGTGAGGGCAGGATGCTACTCATGGTCAGGGTCATACTGGTCTGGGCTACATGACCAGAGAGCTCTTCCATATCTCTTTTCATGTAGTCCAGGGAGGTACAGCTCAGGTCATTCACACCAACATGGACAATGACAGAGTTGTATTTGTACTTGTTCTGGAGTGACCTGAGTGCTTGTGTTATGTGGCGGATCCTGGCACCTGACAAGCAGCTAACAGTAACCTTCTCCTTATTCAGCCTACTGAGTGGGACGTCAGTGTGCCTGACTATAGATTCACCTATTACTAGTATGTTGTGTATGTTATTTTGCATTAAGGGCTGTCATTGCATGGCACACTGGTTTTGTGAAGCATGTGTTTCATGGTTTGTGTTGGGGGTGGAGGTTGCTTGGATGTTTGCTTTGGAGGTCTCTGTTGGTTTTTCAGATTTTTATTTAGAGCCTCCGAGTATGTTTCCATGTATTTATGTGTGTTTTTTGCCGGTGCTGGTTTAATGGGTCTATGTGAGACTAATGGTGTGATGCAAATATTTCCCTTCTCTTCTTGACTGTCTGATCCAGTCTTGGGTTGACAGAGCTTAGCTTCCAGTTTGGCTGTATAATTGCATTTCTCACATGTATTAGTGTTTGGTGGTAGGGGGAGAGAGTTGTCTATATACATGAGGCAGTTGTAACATTGCCTCAAAATGCCCAGATTCACCAGTTGGACTGGAGAGTATATCTGAAACTGCCCTTTGGACATGCCTGAATAGGTACAGTGAACTGTTTTACTGAATGGCTGGTAAGGTCGAATATAGAGCCTTTTCCTTCTGTACAGTATAGGGGGGTCTAGTGCTAGGGTTTATAAGTGCTTGCTATGCATTTTGAGCAAGTGCTGGGCTGAGAATGAATGGCTTGAGTGCTTAAATTGAAAGTTTGTCTAGTTCCAAGTGAAAAAATGAAGAGGAGACTTTGTAGAGTCGGGAATAGTTATACCCTAGCTAACCGGCGCTGCCTGGCACGCAAAACTGGGCAAATACGGTTTTTATAGCAGGGAAATGAAAGAGAGAGAAATTAACCCAAAATGGCCAATAAACTACTACTTTCTGGGCTGAAACCACTCATCCAGGGACAGATGGGCTGCTCAAAGCTCCCCTCTCTCACAGGTGAATAGAGAAACTTCCTTTTATCCAAGTAAGGTACGGGCAAACACAGAGATTTGTAACACGGCCCTGAATTCATCACTAACCTGAAAACTGGATTATACTAGCTTAGAAAGGTGGGAAACAAGTATTTTTTTTTTCAGAAAATAAAGCAGATACAATAAAAATTCATAGGTTGGTACTAGGCTATCACCTCTAGAGCCTATACAAGCCTAGCCATAACAATTCCCTGACTGTTTCTTCCCACACTATTTACTTCCCTGGACCCCTGTCTAGCAAGGCGACTGACTTAATCCCTGGGGTGAATTTCCTTTCTCCCATCCAGTTGTCAAGGTTCCTTTTGAAGAGGGCCAAAGAGGCACTCTGCCTGCCATGTATGGGCAGTCTATTCCAGAGTCTGGGGAGTCTCTGGGTCAAGAATCTATCCCTCAAGCATGTTTTGTTTATTGTGATGACAAGGTTTAGATCCCTGGAGCATGTGGCTCTGAGGGATTGGGATTTCTTTAATTGTAGCATGTCCAACAGCTCTGGGTTTGACCTGGCCTTATATGTTAAGCAGAGATCGCCTCTGAGTAGACGATATGCGACAGAGTATAGCTGGAGGTTTTTAAGGCAGTCACCGTAGGGCATCTGCTTTAGGCCTGTGATGCTTTTAGTGAGATATTTCTGTGGCCTTTCCAGTTGTTGCAGATGTCTTGAGAGGTACATACCAAATGGGGCATTGTATTCTATAATGGGTCTAATGAGGGATGAGTACAGTAGGACAATGACCTCCTTTTTTCTGGATGAAAAGCCCTTAGTGATGAGGTGTGCCAAATAGAAGGATTTCCTAACTGTTGGATAGTTGAAAGGATACTTATTGTTATATATCTCAGATCAGAGTTGTAGTCAATGCCCCTAGTAATAAAGTAGGAAGAAACACAAATACAGTAAAAGCAGATGAATAAAGAGCAATTGTGTGTGTAAGTGAGTGTGAAATGCCCCAGTTAAACATACCTGGCAGCTAGAATTACTCAGGCTCAAATCCTGTACCTTGGGGACAGGTAGCAAGAGCTTGCGTTCCCTACCCACCACCACTTGGTAAGAACACTGTCTAGATTTTTGCCTCATCTAGTTGGTAAAGCAAAATAACATTTTTATTCTGTTATGTTCCTCATAAAATCTGTGGTTTTTTGGATTTTTGCAATCAGTGAAGGATTGAATTCACTAAATAATAACAGGCATTTGAATTTCAGACCTCATATTCTTCAGAAAATACATGGTCACACAAAGCTTTTTATTCTAGCAATTTTCTAAGTTTATAAGATCAATATTTGAAATTTGTCCCTATTTATGGGGCTGTATTCCCCCATTATTGGCTTCATCCAGTTTTTTTTTTGTGCAAAGAGGTTGAGAGCTATGGTGAGAAATGAATTCACTGAATATGTCTGGGGTCTGTATTCCCCATTTTTGGCTTTGTCCAAGTGTTTTGAGGCAAGAGGTTGAAAGTTATGGTGAGAACTGAATTCACTAAATGATAGCCATTTAAGTTTCAGTCTTCCTGTCTTTCAAGAAACATCTGATTTGGCATTGTAGTATGTTGCTCTGACTGTAATACACAAGCTCCTGGATTCAAGACTTTGCAGTGAAATGCATGGTGGTAACACAACATTTTACTCTAGCAAATGTGTTCCTGGTTTTTGGGCTTTTGCCTCCTCCCAATAAATGTTGGCTTTTTCCAGATTTCTTGTGCTGCAAAGTTGAGAGATAGTTGAGTGTCGAGTGAATTTTATAAGGAACTGAGAGCTTCAGGGGACGAGAAGTTTAGTGCTACTTATGCTGAGTCTGTTAACATTGTTAATAGCACAACAGGTAATGTACTCACTTTTAATGCAGAAAGCTGTGGGTTCTACTCCCACAGTATGTAGATGCATTGCTGATACTGTACTGTGTTGCACTTTTAAAGGGGGTGGATGTTGCAATCCTGAGAATGTCCTCTTTGGCAGAGATACCTAGTAACTATGAACCTGTTATCAGTTTGCCATCCATTCCCTATTGCAATATTACTAGATTATCACTTTTTTAATGTAATATAGGCAATTTATTCCTCAGGGGCAACAGGCACTTTATTTGTAGATGAAACAATGAAATATAAAGTTATTTGCTAGCAACTACCTCTTCATTAGTTACAAATCTCTTTATTGCAGAAGTATTTATATGATTTTTACTTCTGCAGAGATTGTGCATATTTACTGATACTGGTGGATTGCAGAAGTCTGAGTAGACTTTCATGATGGAAATGTTCTGAATTGGGCAGTTTTGTCATTATTGGTGCATGCATTTTGTTTCATTGTTTACTGGAAAAATGTTCAAAACAATAAATTTTAAATGCCCTCCAACAACTGTACTGCATTATACAAGGAATATAATTTAATACAATCAGGAAGGTGTTTATTGATTATCTGCTCAGCTCAGATACACACCTTCCCAGGTCTTGTTTGGATGTGTTTGATTAGGACTCAGTTAACTCAACTACTTACAAGCACAAACTTTTTTTTGTTACTGAATATTTTCATTGAGTCTGAATGCTACTGAAAGTGATGAAGCCAGACTGAAGCAATCACTTCTCTTAGATCTTCGTTTTTCTTTTTTTTTTGGGGGGGGGGGGTATTTATTGTCCACACCTAGGGAGCTAAATCAGTCATGTAGGATTTCTGCTGCACAATTCTCCCGGCTGAACTATACCTCTCAACTGTCCAGATTTTCACAGAATGAATAACTTTTTGCTTCTTATTTTTGGTTTGTTCTTCATAAAATTTGTAGTTTTCTGGCAAATCATTTAGGAATGAAGTCACTAAATAATGATAGACACTGAGTTTCAGACTTCACACCCTTCAGAAAAATGCATGCTAAAGCAACACCTGTTATTCTATCAACTGTATCCACACCAGCAAACGAGTACACAACTTTGAATACGAAAAACAAACAGGAACCAAACTCCACTCTGCAAGTTGATGGAAGAAGTACTTTTAATACGAAGTAAATTGCACCCTCCACATGCAACAGGAATCACAACAATACAAACAGTAGCATTAAACGCTTTTCGTCCGGATATTATCCAGACTTCTTCAGATACTAAACTCCAAATTACAAAGCAGTTTAAAAAGCCCACATCAAATGACATGGCCAAGTAGGTGGTACTAAATTCATTGGAATCATTGTTTAAAAGCCAATAGTCATTTCATTATAAAAGTCATTTCATTTTAAAAACTAATTAAATAAATATGTAAACACATAATTACTCTGCAGGTGGACAAATATTAATTCTACAGGGCTTAAATTGCACCTATAGGAACATTTAAAAGCTTTAATGCGTTTGTACATTCCTATATAAAAGTCCAAATATTATGTTTAAAAACAACATTGGAATGCATGAGTATATAGTGCCCCATTCTGTCCTGATGTAAAATAGTTTTCTAACAGTGCAACGTGTCTAGCAGTACTAATATCTATTTTTACTCCAATAAATAGTCATTTGGTACACATAAAACTGAACACATGCACCAATACCAAATTCATTTTATATATATATATATATATATATATATATATATATATATATATATATATAAATATATATACAAATGTTTGAATGGCCTAAGGGAAGGCATATACCACATTATGACTCGCACACTCCTTACCTAGATACTTAAAGTTAAACATAATAAAAAAATATGTATATATATATATATATATATATATATATATATATATATATATATATATATATACAATAAATGTGAGGAGTGTAATAAGTATATACAAACATAAGACATATACCCCAGGATTTACGAAAGCTGGCACGGAGTAAAAGAAGAGTGTAGGAGCTCACGCCGGCAATATGTCTGCCGTGCGATCCAGGAACAGCCGGCAGGGGCGTGCATGAGAGCTGCTAAAGCTACTCTTGCGCGGACAGCATCATAGTATACAAATTACCTCATTTGCTGGTGAAAGCCATGCAAATGAGGTAAATTTGCAATCCGGGAAACACTAACCTGTCCGTGGAAGATTAGTGTTAGCTGCAGAAATGTACTCCATTGGTAACGGAGCACATTTCTGCAAATAGCTAAATGGTGCTATGACAGCTCCAAATAAAGGATGCATACAGTTGAGGATGCATGCCAATGGCCAAATATAAGGCCACTGGCATTTTAAAATGTTTAAAAATATAACAATTTAACTTTTTTTCCCTTGATCTCCGATGTTTAAGCATATTGCAGCACCACGCAAACGTGCGGCGCTTATAAAAACAAGAAAATAATTAAAAAAAAGCCAAAAATAGGCTTTTTCACTAAAAAGCTTATTCTGCCATGCAGGTGAATGGCAGGCTGAAGACAACATGGCCACTGACTACTGGTTGCTAAGGGGGGGGGGCTCAGTGTGAGAGATGTAACCATGCATTACTAGGCAATCCTATGCAAAAGAGGATAAGGAAGTGAATCCCAATTTTCCCCAGCATGTGAGGCATGTCCCAAGAGTGTAAGAGTAGGAGTAGGTGAGTAGAAGAGTATAATTTAGGTGACATCATGAGGGGGTGTGACAGACAGGCTGTAACGTAATTGGAGCACAGTGGCTTGTGTTTGTCCTGAGTTGCTCAGGATTGCATTAGGCGTGCCTACAGTTGTCCTATTTGAAAACCTCAAACCCAAGGTGCACACTGTTAAAAGATAGGAAACTCCTTGCAAACATGCACACAGCCTGTGCGCTCATGTGTGCACGTTTGCGCTTGTTTGCATGGTGCTGCCCCGGGCAGAAACAGAAAGGCAAAAGGAAGGAAAAGAAATAGTAGGAAGTTAACCAAGGAGAACTAGCAGAGCTGCCAGGTGAAATATATCAGAATCAGCCAATTACACAGGCAGCAGAGTAGCCCAGCCCAGCCCAGCACTTTAAACTCTGCAAACACCACTCCCCCCTGTTTTTTTCTCAAGAACTCTACAACACTGCAGTATACAATGAGGGAAAGCTTAAAAAGCTTAAGTCAGACAAAATGTTAGGGGCTGCTCTTGCTATCATAAACCAACATGTGCAAGGTGCTGAGGGTGGTGATGTTGTGAATGCTGCTGAGCAACCCACAGTGAGGAGATGGAAAAGAGTGTACAGACCCAGGGTATCCTACCAGGGGTTACATGAGCTGGAGATAGTGGAATGTTACAGGGTGGACAGAGACCTCCAACAGCAAATTGTTGAGCTGTGCCGGCCATGCCTCACACAGAACCAACAGAGGGGAACCCATCCCAGTGGATACCAAGGTATGTGTTGGCCTAAGAATACTAGCTACAGGTACCTTCCAAATACCAACTGGTGATATGATGGGGATTTCACAGGCATCAGCATCCAGGATACTCCACAAGTTCCTGGATGCCATGTTAGCACATATCACTGACCGTGTATATTTCCCCAATTCCCATGAGGCATTGGCCAGCTATATGCGTCTTTTCCACCAAATAGCAGAATACCCTGAGGTAGTGGGTGCAATAGACTGCACACACATATGCTTCAAAGCACCACCCGGTGAGCGGGGTAGGGTCTACACCAATCGCAAGGGCTTCCCATCCATCAACTGCCAGGTCATCTGCGATGACCAAGGCATAATAATGAATGTGTGTACTGGCTGCCCTGGAAGCTATCATGATTCCCACATCTGGCATCTGACGAAGCTGTACCAGAGATTTGCTAGTGGGGACATCCCTGATGGTCACCTAGTGGGGGATGCTGGATATGCACTGGAGCCGTGGCTGATGACACCCATCAGAAATGCACACACACCTGAACAAGAACACCATAATGAGGCACATGTACAAACAAGAAACATAATTGAGCATGTGTGTGGGATGCTCAAGTCACGGTTCAGGTGCCTGGACACATCTGGTGGAGCCTTACAGTACTCACCAACTACATGTACCCAAATTGTTATGGTATGTGCCATGCTGCACAATATGATCCTCCGGAAACAGCTGCAGCAGGAACAGCATGGGGCAGGTCCAACCAGTCCCCCACCATTGCCAAGGCCTGCACAGGCACAGCATGACTTGGAGGAGGAACAACCTGAGCCTGCCCCAGTAGGCAGAAGGAGGTGTGCCCAGTATGCCCTGGCCTTGGCAAAGAGGTAATGCATAGCACATACACTGACTCAGTAGGAACACTGGAAATGACACCTCTCTCTGACTCACACATATAGTAAAAGGGATGCCTAACTTGACACTACCTGTTTTCAAACATGTATAAGGAGTGTACTATGTGCATCCGACATAGGCAGCCCTGAAGCACCATCTGAGGTATGAGTGCCCTATTTTAAGCAATATAAAGCACTACTAAGCACATTTTACCAGTATAGAGCATATTTAAATACAATTATGTGTAGCTGCGCACCGCGTTAACGAGTGCAACATTGGGCAACGTTGATCAAAGTTGGGCAAAGTCGAGCAAAGTCAAGAAAAGTCAAGCAAAGTTGGGTAAACAAACACGCTCGCACCTGCTTTACTGTTCCTTAACCAGTCAGGTCTGCCCAGCAGGAAAATAAAAAGCAGTGACAGGGCTCGAACTCAGGATACTGTGCACTACACTCATAGTACTGAGCCACTAAGCCATGACAGTATTTCACTGGCACAGACACAACTTAAGTCACTCACACATACCAGATTGGGGGGGGGGGCACATACCTAACAGTCACAGCCAGCAGGACAATTGTAGACAAACACAAACACAAACAAATGTTGTATCCTGCCCTCTGAAGAGGCATATGAGTAACCTCCCCCCAGGCCTATGCAGACAGATAACAGCAGTCCAGGCAGTGTGATGTGGGCTGGGTAGGCTATGAAGTCACAAACTAATATGCATGTAATTGGAAGCTAAGGTCTATAGTACAGTGGTATGCCTCAAGCCAGTACGATAGGCAACAGTACAGACTGAAATGGAGTAGCTGACATAGCAGTGCAGTCCTAGCAAATGTGTATAAGTGTCAGGTGTACCACTCATCCTATGTACACCCACAGTAACAATCAGGTGTGCCCCCCGGGTAGAAATGTACAAATAATAGCTGTCCCCCTGTATGTAGAAATGTTATGTCTATGCAAATTGACTCATGGGAGCCCTGCAAGCACAGCGTACTTCCCGTCGATGTACAACACAAAGGTGAGCCCTGAAGTAAAAACCAACTTGATTTTCCACACACATATAGTATATATGCCCATAGTGGGCATGCTCACACACTTGAACAAATTTAGCAAATTTCAGTCAGCAACATACTGAAAGGTCATACTGGGCATGCTTACACACAAACAAATGAAGCAAATGTCAGTCAACAACATACTGAAAGGTCATACTGGGCATACTCACACACAAACAAACAAAGCAAATGTCAGTCAACAACATAATGAAAGGTCATACTGGGCATGCTCACACACTTAGGCCTTGTCTGTGTACAGCAGTGGGAAACACATATCTGGCAGTTGCAGTTCTTACTCCAGGCACATGTCACTATTCACCAATCCTGCCTTGCGCAAACAGTGATATGAAAACATACCCATATAATATATTGGACCCCTATCATAATCAAACTATGTAATACAAGAACTTAAGTTGTTCAAAGAAAGTTAAAATAAAAAGAAGATCAATAAATCTCCGATCAGTGTCATCAAGAAATAATGAGCACCCCTAACATTATCCAAGCCAAGCTCTGCCAAAAATATTGCCAAAGATTCCATAGAGAACCATGAAGCTTTCTTTAGCTATACCATAAATATCAATGTAAACTCATATATGTTCTGCAAAGTGTAAACAAATACATGTACACCACTGACATTGCCAACATCTTGTCAGACAGGTTTATACATATTTACCCCCCTCTCACTGACAAAAGGGCCCATTACTATACCTGCAGATTGTGAAAACCCAGAAATCACATATACAATGGTTAAACAGCTCTATCCAAACCTAAAAACACAGCGTGTATGGGTGACTTGGTGTCCCTGGCTGTGTTCATATGTAAACTCCAAAACAAACAGACCCTGCACCTGAACAGTCTTTTGGTACTCACCCTCTGTACAGTATATGAAACTGTTGAATGGGTTACAGCAATGTTTGGCACACTCCACAAGTGTTGGTGCACAACAGACCATGGGAACTATTGTCTTATAAGCCTAATAAGCCTGATCTGCAAGGCCATGGAGTCCATCATTATGGAACTCATAAACAGAGCTATTGGGAGCCTACACATACCCAACCCTACCCATTTTGGTCTGGTCAGAGGCAGATCATGGTCCCTAAACCTGCTAGACAGTTTGAAAGGCAGTTACCCAGGACATACATCAATGAAATGAGTTCCACATGGACTACATTGACCTTGAAAAGCCCTTTTCCAACATTCCACACACATGTTGTATCCACAAAATCAACAACCTGTGCATAAACACGTATGTTATCTGATGGATTGCCAACTGGGGCACAGATAGATTCCACAAGGTAAGAATTGTGGTCTCCCTGTTGGACTGTAAGCTGGTAACCACTGCTGTCCCCCATGGCTCAGTCCTGGGACCCCTCCTGTCTGGTGTATAGTATTTAGAAGTACAGTCAAACACAATAGGGCTATGGTTATCAAAGTTTGTGGATGACTGCAAAAAAGTTGTCATAATCGATGTTTGGGACAACAGAGACATCCTTAAAAAGGGTCTCAGTCAGACAGATGTGGTGTCAAAATTATGGCCTCGAGCTGCAGTCATACAAATACCACATAGGTGCCAACACCCTAAATATGGAGGTAATAATAAGGGATCTATGGATGTAGATAGTCATCTCTACTTTCAGAAACACATTCACAAAGTGATTAGAAAATCATGCTATGTGTTCCCACAAATTGCCAAAGTCTTTGCATGTAGGTCAAAGGAGGTTCCCTCTACTCATCAGTCATCAGACCCATCAGAGAGTACCATGACACACTTGCAATGAATCTGATGAGGCATCTTCAGCAGCTGGAAAGACCGCTGAAGTACCTCAACAAGAGGATTACTGGCCTCAAACAGATGCCCCATGCAACAAGACTGAAATAACTCAGTCTGTACTCTGTTGCATACCGTCTACTCAGGTGATCTCTGCCCAACAGACAGGTCCATGTCCAATGCAGAACTGATGTACATGCTCTATCTAAAGTAAACCCAAGCTCACTCTGCCACATGCACTTGGGATATAATCATCACAACAATAAATAGAACATGTTGGAGGGATACATTACTAACTCACAGACTTCCCTTGCTTAGGAACAGGCTCCCAACCTACATTAAGCTGAGTCCCTCACTGACACTCTTCCAGAGGAGCCTTGATGAGTGTATGTGAAACTGAACTGTCACACCATGGATCACTTCATCAGCTCTAATACACAGAGGCATAGGGAACTAACCCCAGGCGTGGTGAGAGCTGCACACTCTGGCCAGAGTGATATATGCCTTCAGGCAGATAGCCTATTATATACCTATGTACCTATATATGTATGGGGAACACAGTATAATAAGCCAAAGATGGATGGGCAGAGATGTGTGTAAGAGGGTGACCATGACAGGGACCATCCAGGACTGTCCCACCCAGCACACATCCCAATGGCACAAAAGACATGAGGTGCATATCTCACCCACTGTACATAATAGCCACCAGTATCTGTAAGCATTACAGTGTAAGTGGTGCATGTGCCTGCTGTACAATGTAACTGTACTATCTGTAGACATGTACCTGTCACACAGGTTCATAGGTATGTAGTAGACTATCTACACAAAGGCATATATTAGCCTAGGCAAGTTATGCAGCTTTCACCACCCCATCTGTTAGTCTCCTAAGCCCTAGTTCTAATAGTTAGTACCCTAAGCCCCTTTCTAATGGGGCTGCTGATGTGATCCCTGGCATGAATTGTCTGTTTCCCATCCACTCATCAAGGCTCCTATTGAAGAGTGTCAGTGAGGGGCTCTATCTGATGTACATTGGGACTCTGTTCCACAGTAAAGCAAGTCACTGGGATGGTACTCTATCCCACCAGCATGTTGTATTCATTGTTGTGATGAGGTTCATATCCCTTGAGTGTGTAGTGCGACTCAATTTTGTATTCCTTAGATGGAGCATGTTTAGCAGTTTTGTGTTGGACATGGCTCTGTATGTTAGGCAGAGTTTGCCTCTGAGTAGGCGGTACGAGACAGAGAACAGATTTAGTTTTTCCAGTTGTGTTATATAACACAACTTTTTGAGGCCAGTAATCCTCTTGGTGAGGTACCTCTGTGGTCTCTCCAGCTGCTGGCTATGCCTAGTCGAGTACATCCAAAATGGTACATTGTACTCAATGATGGGTCTGATGACTTAAGAGTAGAGGACCACCACTACCTCTTTTGATCCTGATGGAAACCCTTTGTTGATTAGGTGGGCCACATTGGATTTCCTAATCACTTTGGCAACATGGTTGTCAAAGGAAAGATGACTATCTACTTGTGTCTCCAGATCCCTTATTACCTTGTCAGTTCTTAGGGGGTAACACCTATGTGGTAGTTTGTGGGTACTTTGTTTTCCCCAAAGGGGATTACTATGCATTCTTTCACAGTGATCTTGAGGCCATGATTCTGATACCACACATCTGTCTCATAGAGTCCCTTCTGGAGAATATTTGTGTCATCCAGGGAATCTATTATGGCAAACACTTTACAGTTCCCAGCAAACTTAGTCAATCACAACCCTCCTGTGTTGGCATGTACTTCTGAGAAGTATATACCAAACAGGAGGGGCCCCAGGACAGAACCCTGAGGGACACCAGTTGTTACTGGTTTAGAGTCTGACATGTAGCCAGCAACTCTTAATTTGTGGGATCTATCTGTGAGCCAGTTTGCGATCCATCTTGTGATGTATGGAGTCATGCACAGGTTGGTGAGTTCATCTATGATACCTGACTGGGGAATGGTGTCAAAGGCTTTAGCGAGGTATAGGTAGGCTGTGTGGAGCTCCTTTCAATCATCTGTAGCCTGGGTAACTGTCTCAAAGAAATCCACCCAGTTCAGGAGGCATGATCTACATTTGACGAAGCCAAACTGGGTGTGCTCAACTGTGTGAAGGTTCCCAGTGTCTTTATTGTTGACTTCCATTATGATTGGCTCCATTGTTTTGCAGATCAGACTCGTCAGACTCATAAAGCGGGAATGCCAAGGGTCTGTTGTGGCCCCACCCCTGTGGAGTGGGAAGAACATTGCTGTGCAACATTCTATGGGTACATATCCTGTAGAGAGGATGTAGAGAGAGGTGTAGGTATCCTTGATGAATATGGATACATCCCCGCCCTATGTGCTATGATCCAGGTTCTGATGCTGGAAGGTATGGAATGAGTAGTATCCTGGTAGTGCTGGTGTGCTCTCTGGAGCCTTGAACTAGGTTTCTGTTACTGCACAGATATCAATATTCTCCATACTGAGAAGTGCCTCGAGTGTGTGCATTTGGAGGCTGAGACTTCTGGCATTGAGTAGCATTTAGCTCGCTTTGTGGTTATTTGTGTTGGTTACGGGGATTGGTTTGTCCTGAGTGATTGATGTTTCACACCTGAAGTCAATGCCTCATTGGTCCGATCCAACTATAAGCTAATTACCCTAGATATTCACATGCTGCCCCCACCCCTCACTAAGGAAACCATGGTAAAAAAATTCTCCAAAGCTAACTTCATGCTTCTTAAGACAGAAGTGGTGAACTTCATGACACCCATGCAGATGGACAATACAGTTATGACTACTGAATCCTACACAATTGCACTTTATAAGCACTTACATGAGTGCATGGATCGTGCTATCCCAAACAGAACCAAGACGCTATCCTCCAAAAAAAAGAAGCCAATCTGGTGGCTCCCTGCCATAAACAAACTGTACAACAGAAGGAAGAAACTGCTGCAAAAGAGAGTCAAATCTCATGAGTGTAGGAGCTCCCTGGACAGCCTCAGTAAGAAGCTGCGATCCCTGATAAAATCCTCCAAAGCTAGTTAAGAAAACAAAATTGCCACTGATTATAAAGACAACCACAAAGCATTCTATAGCTATGTCAATAATCTCAATGGCAACACTCAGATCTGCTCTGAGTTGCAGTACAATGGTACTAAATACACAGACCCAACTGATATTGCCAACATCCTGACAGATAGGTTCAGTGCTAACTTTACCCACCTCTCACCCATTAAAGAGCCCATCTCTATAATGGAAGAATGCAACATTCCTGTAATCACGGCTGCACAGGTAAAAAACAGACTCTCCAAAGCCAGGAACACAGCATCCATGGGACCAGACAACATCCCAGGCTGTGTTCTACACGAACTACAGAACGAACTGCCACCCCACCTAAGCATCAAGTTCAATCATAGCCTCACCTCAGGCTTTGTGCCTGCTTAATGGCGCACAGTGATGGTTATCACACTCCACAAGGGGGGAGCCACCACGTACCCCCAGGACAACTGCCCTAATAGCCTGATAAGCCTGGTCTGCAAGGCCATGAAACGTATTGTCATGGAACTTATAAACAAAGAGATTGGTAATCTCCAAACTCTGGACCCCACCCAGTTTGGGTTTGTAAAAGGCAGATCATGTCTCCTAAACCTGATAGACTTCTTTGAAGCAGTCACCAAAGCCGTAGACAAGGGTAAGGTGGTTCACACAGCCTATCTAGATCTTGCCAAGGCTTTCCACACCATCCCCCACTCTGGAATTATAGATAAACTCACTAAACTAGGCATAAATCCATATGTCACAAGATGGGTTGCCAGTTGGCTCACTGACAGAACCTACACTGTGAAAGTAGCAGACTCCAAATCCAACCTCAGACCAGTGACAAGTGGAGTACCACAGGGTTAAGTCCTGGGTCCTCTCCTGTTTGGTATCTACTTCTCTGAAGTACAGGCTAACACAGAAGGCCTTTGGCTAATGAAGTTCGCAGATGACTGCAAACTAGGAGCCATAATCGAAACTCCTAATGATGTGGACATCATATAAAAGGGCCAAACTGAGACAGATGCCTGGTGTCAGAGCCATGGCCTCAAGCTCAATGCCAAAAAGTGCATTGTCATCCCCTTTGGTAAAAACTCTGTACCCATGAAATACAACATAGGTGGTAGTATACGTAACACTGAAAGTGTGATAAGAGACCTTGGGACACAGGTGGACAGTAGTCTCTTCTTTGATAATCTTATCGCCACAGTAGTCAGGGAATCCTTCTACATGGCACACCTCATCACAAAAGGTTTCTCATCCAGAAAAAAAGAGGTCAATGTTCTCCTCTACTCATCACTCATTAGAACCATTATAGAGTACAATGCCCCTTTTGGTATGTACCTCACAAGACATCTACAACAACTGGAAAGGCAGCAGAAATACCTCACAAAGAGGTTTACCGGCCTCAAACAGATGCCCTACACAGACCGTCTCAAACAAATACAGCTTTACTCCATCACATATCGCCTACTCAGAGGTGATTTCTGCCTAACATACTAAGCTATGTCAAACCCAGAGCTGTTGGACATGCTCCACTTAAAGAAATCCCAGTCCCTCCGAGCTACATGCTCTAGGGACCTAAACCTTGTCACCACAATAAACAGAGCATGCCGGAGGGATAGATTCCTGTCGCAGAGACTTCCCATAGTCCAGAATAAACTACCTATATATATCAAACAAAGCTCCTCATTAGCACTCTTCAAGAAAACTCTTGCTGAATGGATGGGAAATAGGAAATTCACCCCGGGGATCACCTCTGTGGCTCTGCTTGACAGTGGCACAGGAAAATAATTTTCTTGAGTGGCAAAAGCCAGGGTAGCTTTTTAGGCTGGGCTTGTAAAGTTCCCAGGGCCGATAGCCTAGTACCTACCTATGAACCTATGAACCTATGAACCTTTGAGCCTTACCTAAAAAAGGTAATATGGGGACAGCAAGAGCCTAGGCCAGTATTCAGAAGCATAGGGGCGACAGGTGCAAACCATATCTAGCGAAGCAATGTGGCTTGTCTATCATGTCATCACAGGCAGACAGAGACTGGATCCCCTTTGAATGACACCAGATGCTCAGCCAATTGTTGAAGTTTATCGTCTTTCTGTTATATTGCAGTATCACGTAGGTGAAGGTAAGATGCTACTCAGGGTCAGGGTCATACTAGCCTGGGCTACATGATCACAGAGCTACTATATATCTCTTGTCATGTTGTCCTGGGAGGTATGTCTCAGATCATTCACATTGACATGTACAAAGACCGTGTCATATATGTACCTGTTCTGGAGTGATCTAAGTGCTTGTGTTATGTGGCGGATCATAGCCCCTGACAGACAACTGACACTAACCTTCCCCTTGTCCAGCCTAGTGAGTGGAACATTTGTGTGCCTGACTATGGAGTCACCTATTACTAGTGTGTTGGGTATGTTGTTTTGCCTTAGGACCAGTTATGAGGCACACTGCTTTGGTGTATTATGTGTTTTTTGGTGTGTGCTTGGAGGTGCGTGCTGCTTGCTTGTCTGCTTAGGAGGACATTCACTCTTTTTCAAATTAATATTTGTATTCCCTGAGTATGGTAATGTGTATTTATGTGTGTGATTTGCTGGTGCTTATATTGTAGGTCTATGTGAGACTGTTGGTGCTGTACTTGTATGACCCTATTCCTCTTGACTGTATTGTCCACTCTAGGGTTGACAGAGCTTAGCCACTGGTTTGACCCTGTGTGCGCCAGCATGCGGTGCATCAACCCATATATGATATGGTCATGGCCTATGCATACAATACACTCACAATACACCTAGTATGATAAGCCTTAGCAAATGTGAAAAAAAAACCTTTGGGCAAACTATCAGCGAGTAATGTCTGTATTGCACCCTGTAACTCCATATTGCTTACTGAAGTGTAAAGAAGTACTTAGTTTGGATTAAGAACCCCGCACTTGCCAACTGTGTATGTGTGTGTCTGTCTCTGCCTGGGGAGAGAGCAACCTTTTTGGAGACTACTCACATCCCTTAAAAGTGATATACTCATCTTTGTCAAGTCTGATGATGTCACCATCCTAAAAATACACCTGTGGGAAAATGAAATCTCAGTAATGTGTATAGCGTGTCATGTAAATGCGTACTGCTGTAGTATCATAATGTAGTTAGGTAGGGTTTTGAATCTTGCACTTGCCAACTGTGTTTGTGTCTCTCAGGGGAGAAAGCAACCTTTTTGGAGACTACTTACACCCCTTAAAAGTGATATACTCATCTTTGTCAAGTTTGATGATGTCACCATCCTACAAATATACCTGTGGGAAAGCAAAACCCCAGTAATGTGTATAGCGCATTGTGTAAATGCATACTGCTGTAGTATCATGATGTTGTTAAGTAGGAGTTTGAATTCCGCATTTGCTAACTGTGTGTGTTCCAGGAGTGTGTGTCAATGGGGAGTGGGTTTTGATTTTTCTAGTGTATGACATATCACAATGACAACACTATGTGCATAACACATGTAAGGTAGCTGTGGGGCAAAGCCATATACATACATGTGACCTCAAATACTTCATAGGTGGGTACTCTGCTTTCTCCATGAAAGCATCTGTTATCTTTGCAAGAGTGTTCTGGCACTTTCCAGACCTTAGGTTACTTCTGTATGCTTGTGACAAGCTTAGCCACTGCAGTGATCCCTGGGTTACGTCTTCTGTTTCACATCCACTCATCACGGTTTCTACTGAAAAGTATGAGTGAGGGTTTATGCTTGAGGTATATTTGAATCCTGTTCCAAAGCAAGCAAAGTCTGGCAAAGATGACTAATCATTATAGGTGTGCAACAACCTTTGTGGATCTGCAAAGGAGAGATGACTAAACACAAGGCTCTATGTATACATTAGTACCTGTTCCACATTTTGGAGGCTACTACCTATGTGGTACTCTGGGGATACTTTGTTTTCTAAAAGTGGATAACTATGCTTTCTTTGGCTTATAGCTTTACAGCATGATTTTGACACCAGGTATCTGTCTCTATGATACCCTCTTGGAGGATGTGTGTATCATCTGGAGAATAAATTATACCCCACAGTATGCATTTTCATCAAACTTGGGCAGACATATCCCTACTGTGTTTGCTTGTACCTAAGAAAGCTATATGCCAAACAGGAGTGGCCCCAGGACTGAGTGCAGGTGAATACCACTTGTTACTGGCATAGAATTGTACATGGAGGCTGCAAATGTTACTGTGTATCCTACATCTGTGCATCAGTTGTCACTCCATCATCTAACAATCGTTTATGGTCACTCTGTTGAGGTTATGTCTAATACCAGAATGTGGGATGGGTTTGAATTGCTGGTGAGCTATAGCTTGGCTGTGTGGACCTCCCCTCCCTCACCTATAGCCTTGTTAACTGGCTTGAAGTCTACTAGGTGTAGGAGCCATGATATGGCTTTTAGAGAGCTTAAGTGGGTATGGTGCAGTGTTTGCAGGTTCATAATGTCTCTGTTAATGAGTTCCATAATGCTGTGCTCCATAGCCTTCCAGATAACATTTGTCTGGCTTATAGGGTGAGAGTTTCCAGGATATGTTGTAGCTCTACCCTTAATCAATTTATGTTAACATTTGCACTGGGTGTGACGAGGGTGGACAGGGTTAGGATTAAGTATATTAGAGGGTCAGTCCAGGTTTGAAGGTTAGTAGACCAAACCAGATAGGCAGGATTACATTGGTTTGTACATGTGCTGAGGAGGGATGCAGAGTATAATGTGAAATAAATGCTAAGGATGAAGCCACCAGGTAACAGGAAAAGATGAATGCCTAAGATGAGGTTTATGGCTGTGGTGAGAGAGGACATGCAGGTGGATGGTGTGACAGTACAAGATGCAGAGGACAGGAAGAAATGAAAACAGATGATCTACTGTGGCAACCCCTAATGGGAACATCTGAAAGGAGAAGAAGAAGAAGATGTTGTAGCTCAACCCTTGTGGACTGTGAACACCATTACCGTGTGTCATTTCACAAGTATGCAACCTGTATAGGGGCTGCATCTGAACAGAGTGTTTAGGTGAGTGGTGACTTCATATGTCAGCTTGTGTATGACACAGCCAGGGACACTGTCCAGTACCACTGTCACTGTGGTTTGGACTTTGGTAAAGAGATGTTTTAACTAGAGTCTGTGAATCATCAGGTTTTACATTCTTCAGGTCTGGAAATGTGGCCCTTTTGTAATGACATGGTGGTGAAATCCGCATTCAAACTGTCTGACAAGAAATTGGTAATGTCAGTCAGATAAGTGTACTTTGTGACCATTTACATTAACTGTGACCCGATCTGAGATTTCCCCTGTAGATTATAAACAACTCTAAAGAAAGCTTTAGTGTTGTCTTTGGAATCCTTGCCAATTTGTATTTCGAAGCTTGTCTTGTATGTTTAATGAGGGCTTGTATTTTCCCAATGATACTGACTGGAGACATTATCCCTTCTTGGTATGTAACTCTTTTTGGTACAACTTCACACCTTCTATTATATATTTGGTTTATGGCAGGGGTCCATAAGACTAATGCACTTTTACTGTATAAGTGAGAATTTCTTGTGTTTGTGATAGCATGGTCCATGCAACCCTGTAGATGAACAGTGTGCATTACTAAAGGATTATGCAGCTGGGGCAGTGTTAACCTTAGTAATGCAAACCAATGACAGATAGCAACAACAGTATCACCCACAGCACTGTGTCAAGCTGATGTGTAAAGAAATATATCATCCATCACAACCAGTGTAAGGTCCAGTAAATGTATTACTATTATACCACACAACTTGTTAATGCCAAACCCGCAGCCAAAATATGTGCACAATTGGAAATATAGGTCACATACTGCTGTAGTACACTATGAATGTTGCTAGATACACAGTTATATGTATTACTACACATATGTCAAAGGACATGTTACAGACATACCCACACACATGTCAGACATAATTACAGGACACAAAGGTATGACAACCCAGATAAGCTTTCAGTGTGTACTATACAGTACTGTGTGTCAGTACTTACACAACTTTAATCTTGAGAAATGTAATCTGTGATGAATACAGGGACCACACAAAACAGTGGATACAAGCAATGTGGACATACACCATACTTTGCAGTACAGGCCAAGAGCTTCATTTAGTACTACAGTACACACAGGATTTGCATTCAACATCAGTACCAATAAATAATAATAGATGCAGTGCTTTAACCTCCAGTGACACACCCTAGTTAAAACCAAGGGACTTAATCACACTGAAGCAATAGCACTTGTTCTGCCTAGCAACAAAATACACAGCTTTTGCTAGGATCAAAGCAAGGACCCATAATACCATAACATAAACAGTTTCCCACTAAGCTATCCCACAGATACATATCTTTGACGTTTTCACAAACATATTGACCATCACAGTCAGTCAACAGTACAGAGAATCTATTGCAACAAGTAGATGTAGGTGTGTATGAGTATATATAAATATATATATATGTATATATATATATATATATATATATATATATATATATATATATATATATATACATATATATATATATATATATAGGCGCATATACATTTCAACTTTCATAGTGAGAATATCAATTATACAAAGGATGTAAGGTGTACAGTAATGTAATAAAATCACACAGTCTTGGGACAAATGCATTGAAGGTGTTCACAGCCCAGGTAGCTTTAGCAGGCCTTATGGCTTCAACATTGCAAACTGAACAAACCACCCGCAGTGTTTAACCACCACATGTCATATAGCAGCACTGTATGCTGTCTTGTTTGTCACACACTGAAACCTACATACAAATATGCGTACACTAACCTTCACCAACATATATATCTCCCCCTTTCACAAACAGTTGCAATATGTCCCCTGCTCTATGCACATATATAGATGTGAATATATATAACACATATATATTTCTCCGTATGTGTGTAGCATACACACACATGGTCCACACTGTTGTAAGTCCCTGGACCTCACAGCTGAACTGTTGGACCTTGCTGCAACACAAACATTTGTCACATATGAACACAGACTAACATTAAGGGGGTATATATGGCAACAGATGCTAGATAAGCATACTAGACTGCTACAGCAGTTGCCAGTGCTAAGCTACACTTTAATATGACTATCATGCATGTGTTGTTCTGTCACACCCATGTTTATATAATGTCAGCGCTAATCCCCCCAACAGCCATTGGCCACACTACTGTAGAGAACACAGATAACATGGATCAGATCTTTGCATTTAATACTGAGCTACACATTTCACAGGTATGTCCCACTGCCCACAGGTACACACAGTATTGTCCATAGCAGTAGTTAAGCAGAACATCTGTGCAGAAAGAAGTACTGCTGCCACATATGAATGTTTCACATTAGGTAGACTATTTTTCAATAACATCTACTACATGCCAGTAAATACATATGTGCCACATACCTTTGCTTTGTATAATTTGGTAATATTTATGTTTCCTTTTCTCTCTCTCTCTCTCTCTCTCTCTCTGTCAGTCTCTGCAACAGAGTGATTGAGTTTGTTGGTAGAGATTGCAGACTGCTTTTGTAGGAATTGCATATGAGCATGTGATGGCCTCTGCACCAATTAGTGCCCACCATTTGCTAATTGCATGCAGCCTGCTGTGTAGTAATTGCAGTAATCACTGTCATAGCAACCCAGTACTATAAATTGCTGACTCATGTAGGCGTGGCCCTTTTAGCTTTCCAAGATGGAGATCATCCTTGTTTGGTGTGGACATCATTGTTTAAGACAGAAGGTTGGTATAGTTTTTATATCAGAAGCCAGGGGTGTAGCCAGAGATTTACATTTTGTACTCAGACCTAATGTTGCTGCTTCCACTACCCACTTGTCAGTGTAGAAATGTACTCACCCCTCAAAATGCTACTCCAAGATACATGGAAAGATGTACTTTCTTTTCAACTGTTACAATTAACTGCCATACAAAGCTAGTTATAGAGATGTATTCCTTTGGCACAAGAATTGTTTGTGAACTGCTATACTGTGAATATTCATTTACTCAGTTCTAAACAGTTTGTGCTTTTTTAGTGTTGAAATTAGCACAAGTTGCTCAGAAAAACTGGACACATTTCAGTACAGTTAGAATGCTTACCTACATCCTTGGTAGACCCTGCACACACAGGTATATTCTACATTTGGGCAGGGCTGCAGAAGTACAGACAGCGTAAGTAGTATTGTGTGGATTTCATCTTGCTGGACTTACAGGGTTGATGTGTACATGTTAGTTTATCAAGGCATGTAGTCTGTGCATAACTCCCAACTGTGGACCTATCCACATGATAAAACCACAAACCACAGCAAATGTTCTCATAAGACTGTAACACCAAAAAATAGCAGTCCTAGTCACCAAGGATGATGAATAAAATACTTTTATTATTCCAAACAAAAGTGAGCGCTTTCGTCTACCTATGTAGACTTCATCAGACAAATAAGAACTGGCACCATACTATATTTATAGAACACTTAATTATCTCAATCAAACAATTAATTCATTAAATTGAAAAATTGAGAAATTATGAAAAATCATCTGTATCACATTAATTAATTAAAACCACACAATAAAAAATGTAGTGAACAATATCTAACTTATTAAAGAACTTCTATGTATATTTTAACAATTTCTTATATGTGCATGAACTGTTACATCTATGAACCCATTGTTTCACCTAAGATAACCCATCAAGTTAGAAATGCACATAGTTTAGGGAATGGGAATGTGAATAGGGGTATGGATGAACTTGATTCCTTTTTGGAAAACAATGATATTTTTTTAGGCCCCAGGAGATCAGAACGTCTAGCAAGCAAGGCCAGCCTTCTAACCTATTCAGACCCCCCAGTAGATTTGGATGGGAACAACTATGGCTGGAAAGATGTGAGAAAGAAGGGCAGATAAATCTCATTACATCTGATGTTAATAACATTGTTTTTGAATATAAGGGTTTCAAGATTTTTAACTATACACCAATTGTTTTAGGTATTGAACATTTCAATCTACTTTCCAAAGGCTTTAAATTTGTAAAATCTCAGTTAGGAGATTTAGCACATATTTTGATAGAATTTAAGACATACCTTAGGAAATTAAATCTCAAATTATTACATAAAAAATCAGGTAGTGAGGGTTTTATATTTAATAGAGAGCTGGTTAGGAGTAGTACATATAATCCCCCACTTCATCCATCTATATTGACTTTTGAAAATATTGTCACAAATGAGATTTATGAAGCCTATAATAAAAATAGAAAGGACGGATTTTATCATAATATAAGCAGAGATGAAGAAAAATTATTACTGGATTTTAAAAAACAGAACGCTATCCGAATTATGAAGCCTGACAAAGGAGGGGGTGTTGTTTTATTTAATCGTGAAGAATATAACAATCTTCTTACTAACATTTTGTTAGACACCAACACTTATGCCTCGGTATCCTATAATGAGATACAAATAGCCTATGCTAGGATTGACTCTCTCTTGTATGAATATTTGTTAGAAAACAGAATAGATAAGAACACATACAATTTTTTAAATCAACCCAACCCTACTATTTCACAGTTTTTTGGAGTACCCAAAGTCCATAAATCTATTGTGGAACCACCTTTCAGACCAATTGTTTCTGCAAAACATTCAAAAACACATCCTTTAGCAGTCTATATAGACAAAACTATCAAGAGTATTGTCACTAAGACAAATCATATACTTAAAGATTCTTGGGATTTTCTAGGTAATCAACAAACAGTCAAAAATGAGCAAACAAACTTGTAAAAATGTGTAGAAACAGGCAACCTGATGTCCAGATAGTCAATACTAACCACAGGAAACAAAGTCCAAGTTTCTTCTTTAGCCAAAGTTGCCTGTAATGTTCGGAATACCCAAGATACACAAAGACCAAAAGAATCCTCCCATGAGGGCATTAATAGATGGTAGGTCTTCTATGACCTACCCCTGTTCAAAATTGATAGATAGTATTCTATCAAAATATGTAAAGAAAATACCTACTATTTGCAAAGACTCCTGGTCTTTCTTACGTGATATCAACAGTATTAAGTTTGACCTTGAGTGTAACTTTTTGACTGTGGATGTCATTGATTTATATACATCCATCCCTCACAATGAGGCAGTTGAATGGATTCAACTGCTTCTTAAAGACTTAAATGCACCACAAGTGGAGATTGATGTTGTAACAGAACTGTTGAGCATAGTACTGTCATCAAACGTTTTTGTTTTTGAACATAAATTGTATTTACAAAAATGTGGAATAGGCATGGGCTCCTTGCGGAGCCAGTGTGGCTAACCTGTTTGTAGCCTTTTGGGAAAACCTTTATATACTATCTAATGAAACTGTAATGCAGAAGATAAAATATTACACTAGGTTTTGACGACATATTTATCCTTTTAAAGGGAATGAAGTTGAAGCAAAACTTTTGTAGACTATTTGAACAATTCTACACAATGGTTAAAATTTACTTATAGGTTTTCAACAATAGAAACAGACTACTTGGACGTGAGACTAACTAAAGAAGTAGATGAAGAGATTTATTTGTCTGGCATTTTCAGGAAACAGACGTACTGCAACTCTTTCCTGCACTATACTAGTCTACATCCACCTAGGCAGAAAAAATCTATTGTCAAAGGACAACTGGTACGTGCAGGTAGGATGTGTAGCACTTACAGCGATTTTAAAGCTGAGTGCCAATTTTGAAAGGTATGTTTATAAACCGGATACCCTGTCCCTCTTTTAGAAGGGCTTATAAATGAAGTTGACACTAAAAGAACAAAAGGGTTGTATAAACCACTACTTGATCAATCTAATGTAGGTAGGTCTACTAATGATAATGAATTAGCACACCAAAATTCCTTACTAAATCAGCAGAGAAACTTTTCTTTAAGTTTTATAACTCAATTTAACTTGAATTCAACAGGAATTTGGGCCATTATCTTAAAAACTGGCCACTAGTTATTAATTCCGTTAACTTGATTGACAAGTTAGGTCAGCCCTATGTAATTTACAGGAGAAGTAATAATTTGAAAGAACTTTTACAGCATACTTCTAACACTTATGGTCACATAAGACCTAGAGGTTCATTTAAATGTGGATGCTGCAACATGTGTAAAGTGATGAGAACTGGAAATTCCTTTATAGTTAGGAATAAAAAATACAACATTAAGCAGAGGATTACTTGTGATTCAAAGTCAGTGGTGTACATTGCTTTGTGTAATTCCTGCCCTTCCTTTTACATAGGAAAAACCAATCGTAAACTAAAAGAGAGAATATACCAGCACCTTTATGCTATAAAAAAACCTCTTTTAGAGAATGCCTTAGCAAAACATGTTAGCAGTAACCCTGACCACTCTTTTTGTTTTATGGGTATTGATCAAGTACCTTTAACCGATAGGCGAGGCCCCTTTCAGATAGTTCTTGAGTGTGTCGAACTTTTATGGCAGTTGAATTTAGATGCATTTAGGCTAGATGGCCTCAATGAGAACTGTAACATTTCATGTGTTCTTAAACTAAGGAGCTACTTTAGGTAATGCCTATATGCACATTATTTTGTGGGTTTAATGCATAATTTTTTACAATGTTAATGTAAATGCTCTAGTAAGAATATTTTTATGTTGTTTTTTATCATACAATATTTATAGATAATTCAATGGAGTTTTATGATTATTCATGATTTTATTCATTATTTTTATTGAGTCAAATTAGTGCAGGAAGTGCAATTATTTGTCACTTCCTGTTAACTGAGTATTTGAACAGACCAGTTTAGCTGTTTTACTTGTCTTCTTCTGAGGAAGCTGTGACAGGGGTCACGGCGAAAACGTTGTCTTTTTGAAAAATAAAATACTTTTACGTTAAAGAAGAAACTTGGACTTTGTTTCCTGTGGTTAGTATTGACTATCTGGACATCAGGTTGTCTGTTTCTACATATTTTTACGATTTTCTAGATAAAATTAATAATATGTGGTCTGAAAATTGCATCTTTTTAACTATAGATGTAAAAGATATTTTTACTTGTATCCCAAGACTATTAGGATTTTAATTTTTTGAAGATAGTATACATAAACATCTGGAAGTGCCTTTAGATCAGAAACAGCTGGTTTTGGAAATGATGGAAGTTGTTTTAGACAACAATTATATAGGCTTCCAGGGTGAATATTTTCAACAGTTAAGCGGAGTGGCTATGGGGGCAGCTTGTGCCCCCATTTATGCTAATCTTGTGATGTTAGAATGGGAAGAGAGACATATATTTAATAGTATACATTTCAAATTTATGAAGTGTTATTATAGGTTTTTGGACGACATTTTTGTTCTATGGGAAGGTACACAGGAACAATTAGAGGAATTCATGGCTTTTATTAATAAAACAACTAATTTTTTGTCATTCACCCATACTGTTGGGTTAACCAGTATTGATTTTCTTTACCTCACAGTTAGTAAAGTAGGGCTGGGTTTCAAGTCTAGGATTTTTCGCAAGGAGACGTGGTGTAATGGTTATTTACACTTTGATAGTCATCACCCCTTTCATCAAAAAAGAAGCCTTGTTAAAGGGCAGGCTTTAAGGGTAGCACGGATGACCTCTGATTTCAAGGACCTTTATGAAGAGTTTGTTTTTTTAGGTGAAAAATTCATCGAGAGGGGTTATCCAAAAGTTTTGGTTGGTGGTATTTTAGAAGAAGTGTACAATGGATGGGGTACAAAATTCAAGTCTTTATTGGGTAAAACATTAAATAAAACAGAGGAATTGGACAAAGAAAAAATAAATTACCAAGGAACTTGTGTAACTGAATTCAATGTTTTCACCAAGGAATTCACAAAAATTTTGGAAACTAATTGGTCAATACTTAAGACCAATAAGGAGGTACATGAAGCGGTGGGTAATAGATCCCATTTTACTTATAAAATAGGCATTAACTTTAAAAGAACCTTTGAAAGGGACATTAACTATGGAAATATTAAAAGGGCTACCCATGCCTGTGGTAGATGTGGCAATATACCCATATTTATAAAAATGAAACTGTACAATTAAATAATGGGTTGGGTAGTACAGTTTATTTCTGTAAGGGTAATTGTCACACAAAGATGTTAGTATATTTAGCCATTTGCACACAATGTTCATCCTTTTATGTGGGAAAAACTGAAAGGGCACTAAAAGACAGGATTTATGAGCATACAAACGACATTAGAGTTAAAAAAGACACAAGTGCTCTGTACAAACATTCTACAGTGTGTAGTTCTTTCAAAGGTTTTAAATTTGGTATTATAGACCTGGTGAAAAATGACTACAAGAGAGGAGATTTGAAAAATCTTTTATTATATAGGGAAGTGAGTTGGCAGTTGAGGCTGAAGGCTAATATTTTCCCTGGCTTAAATGAATATATTAGTATCAAAGCCATTTTGGTTGATAGAGCAGGGAAAGTATAAATTAATTTTTAAATATTAACTTTAACATTCCTACAAATAGTACTATTCTTATTTCTGTTTTCATTTTCATTTTAATCATTTTCCATATTATTATTTTTTTTCAAGGTGATTTTTCTTTTAGGTTTGGTTATATTCTATCATAAAGACGAAAATAAAAATAAATAGAAATATAATATAAAAATACAAGTTTTTAGTTGCTAGCTATAAGCTATGTGAAAAGTATAGAACTGTAACAGTTCATGCACATATAAGAAATTGTTAAAATATACATAGAAGTTCTTTAATAAGTTAGATATTGTTCACTACATTTTTTATTGTGTGGTTTTAATTAATTAATGTGATACAGATGATTTTTTATAATTTCTCAATTTTTCAATTTAATGAATTAATTGTTTGATTGAGATAATTAAGTGTTCTATAAATATAGTATGGTGCCAGTTCTTATTTGTCTGATGAAGTCTACATAGGTAGACGAAAGCGCTCACTTTTGTTTGGAATAATAAAAGTATTTTATTCATCATCCTTGGCGACTAGGACTGCTATTTTTTGGTGTTACTATCCACATGATAGCCAGAGAATAGGCTGTTGTTTTTAGTCTGTGCACCACATAGGTCTTTTCAGCAATAGAGCAATGGCATTTTTACAGTTGGTTGCTACCAGTACATGGCTACATCCATTTGTATTTCAGTGTTGTATTCCTACATAAGGGTATGCTTCCAAAACTCCTTCCAAAGCTATTTGCACAGTGTGTAACAGCAGAAAGGCTAATATGCCTCTGTGTTTCTGCCTCTGCCAGACCTCTCAACCAATCAGGTACATATTTGAACAGAATCAGGGAAAAGTCAAGAAAAAGTCAGAGACAATCAAGGACACCTTTAAAATATTAGTGCCATTAAGTTGAAACAATGAGAGAATCAGAGCATATGAATGAATACTCATTTTCTGAAGTAAAAGAAGTGTATAACTCTTAATTATTGTCATTATTCATTAAGTGTAATTCACCACCTTTCTGCCCAAAGTCAGTAGTTTTAGGAGGGATTCAGAGGGACAGAGCTAAAATTTGGGTCAAAATCAGGGACATCCCTGAAAATTAGGGACAGTTGAGAGGTATGGCCTCTGCCCTAAACAGATATGCCAGTGTTTGTCATGCTGTGATACTGTGTGGGGTTGTAATGTGATGGTGTAACATTATTTCCTGCTAGAATGGCTGCTTCTCTTATCACAGTCATGTAATGTAATCCCATAACAACTGTTGGTCAACATCCACAGAACAAGTTGTGTGATATGGTATTCCTAATTTTCCTTTACATTCACTCATTCTGATGCATGATATAATTATTTAAGCACCAACTTGATGTATATCTATTGTGGCTTAGTGGAACTTCATGTTGTGTAGTGTGTGCAAGGTTTGGGGTTCGAGACTTACAAAAGTGTTTCATTTTGTTCCTGAGCAGAACAAGGGCCTTCACATACAGAGTGACTAAGGTACTTTTAAGCAGTTGTAAGCGGGTTTGTGTGGGTTTGCGCAATGCAGTACATTGCTTATGCTGAGCACAAACAAGCGCAAACCCGCTAACTACTGCTTAATAGTGCTTACTCCCACTCACCCACGTGCTGTAATGCCAATTAAATAACATTTCATGTGTCGTCCAGTGGACATGTGTGCAAAATGGGCAGCTATGTATGGGGCATAATTTTTTTTGGGAGCAGATTGCCCTTTTTTTTTTTTTTAGATGAGAGTGGAATGTGGGGTAGGGGAAGTAGGTATATTTTGGGGAGGTAGGTTGGGGAGGTAAACAGACAAGACAAACAAGATGCATACAGGGGCGGTATATGACACATGTGGTGGTTGAACACCTTTGATGGGGAGGGATGTTTGGAAATCTCAAGCCCATGAGCCCCCAGATGGAAACAGTGGGACTGACGTCCCCACCCATGGGCAGTCACCACTGCACCTTCACGGCCCAGAAGGTGGCTATGCTGTGGGCTGTGTAGGAGGGGCAGTCTGACCTGTGAGTTGCACCACTTGAGCCTCAAGCTGGTGTAAATGTTCTGCAACAGAACATTTGATCTCTCTATGCACCACAGCCCAGACCCTATGAAGGGTGATAAGTGCCTCTCCGCCCACGCTTGCAGGGGGGGGAAAGCCCCATCCCCTGCAGTTCTTCCACCTGAAGGTGGCACAAGGCCAATGGAGGAGGAGAGCCCAGGCTGGGCACTGGATCTGCTGGTGCCAGGTGCCATGGCTAGCTGAGGTGGGACAGGTGGGTCCGCTGGGACCGGCCTTCCCTTATGAACTATGTTTTGGAGACTTTAATAAAGATATGGGTTAGTAACAGTCAACAGCATTGCTAATCAGTTATAACAGCATGCAGAAGTATTCCCATTAACCAAACACGCCAGATTTTCAACAGCTGAAAAGCAAGCATGACACATGCATATATAGAACATTAGTGGTTATTACAGCTGCATGCAGGTTTAATTGATGACAACAGGCCAACAACATTGTGGTATTTTAACAGGGCACATGCATAGAAATAAATGCAAATATTTATAAACCAATAGGACATATGTCCCAAGAAATGTTTTGAGATTAGACATACCGATTGAGGTGTGGAATTGCATTTTTTATGCACATACAGTAGGGTGGAAAAAGATAGCTCAATTAACAACTTATATATCCTTCTAGTTTTCGCTACATTCCCATTAACTGCAGTTATATGTCCCTTACATTTATTATTACACTACCCAATGTCCTTATATTGTGCAACTGTATTTTGCTAGATCATTATATACATGACCTGTATCTTACATACAAGCTGTCCAAGATGCAGATGTTACTGCAACATATTTTGAAAGTTGCTCACACACACTACTGCTAAGATGGTACACTGACAGTTCTACTTTCATATAATTATCTAGATATGTTCAGGTGAAAGTATCAGTTATATGTTAACAGCTCCCTACATTTCTGGCAGCACGCTGACATTTCTGGGGAACACAATACCAAGCTACTCATGTGCCAGATTAGCCTGTACATGCTGGCCATGAACCAACAGTTGAGGGCTGTACCTATGCATACAAGCTACTGGCACGCCCTTCATCCATGTTATATGGGCCTACCCAAGTGTGGGTTGACACTGCTTAATACAACACTACTATTTGTAGAATGCAACGGTACAACAACATATTAAAGAAAATGACACAGATGCACTCCATGAATCATACATTTATTAAAGGATTATTACACCATTATTTATTGGGTTAAAAGACTTTTTGAAGGCTCTCTCATTTATTTTATATAACAGTACATACAGAATAATTACTAACCTGCCTCATGGCGCAGCCTTTGCAACCGATCTTCATGGGCTTGCTGATTCATAGCCTGGTCACCTGCAGCTGTGACGTAAATGCAGTGATATTGAGACATACCTATCCATAGTATAGACAAGCATATCAATTCTTAACTACTTAATACAATGGCTACTTACTCATTACTGGGGCATTAGGCATCGTACGGGATTCCTGGATCCACCGGTCCAGTTCATCCCCCCTATGTTGCTTCAGGTCAGAATAATGGTGCCTGACCTGCTCACCAGTCCAAGGAACACCAGTGGCACTAGTGAGATCATGGGAAAGACTGTTCCAGGCCTCCGTTTTATATTGGGTACCCTGTTACTGGCCCCACAGGAGTCTTTCCTCATGTTTGTGGACGAGGAGCCAAACCGTAATTTTGGACTCCTGGATGCCCCAGCGTTGCACTCTAAATTGAGTGCCTTCACCAACACCAGCCATGCTGACTGCAGAAGGAAGCTACAACCAGTTATAGTAAGTATTCCCACCTGTGGAGCTTAAATATGCCTCATTTTCCAAACTTATTTGTGATTGGCCAGTTTTGGAAAAACTCAGCTGTAGGCATGCCTGCTTAGCTGATGTTGGCAATATTTACAATTCCTTTGATAGATATGCGTCTGTTGAAAGTGCATGTTTGTGAAATGCTGTCATGGCTTAGTGGTTAAGTACTGTGACTATAGTGCACAGTATCCTCAGTTTGAGCCCTGTTGCTGCTTTTTATTTTCCTGCTGGGAAGACCTGACTGGTTAAGGAACAGTAAAGCAGGTGTGAGCGTGTTTACCTGACTTTGCTCAACTTTGCTCGACTTTGCCCGGCTTTGCTCAATGTTGCCCAACATTGCCCAACTTTGCTCAACGTTGCTCAACGTTGCTCAACGTTGCTCGGTATTGCCCAACATTGTGCTAGTTAGCGCAGTGTGCAGCTACGCGCAATTGTATTTAAATATGCTCAATGCTGGTAAAATCTGATTAGCAGTGCTTTATATTGCTTAAAATAGGGTACTCATGCCTCAGAATGCATAACCATTTCACCTTCATATATATATATATATATATATATATATATATATATATATATATATAATTTGTTCACTACTACATTTAACATTTCAATGCTTTTTACAAAACTTATACATAAAAATTGTCAGGAAATATTTTTGTATACAGATTTCACACAGAAAATGAAACGTGCAGTAGTGGGACTCGAACGTGGAATGCCTCCTCTTTGTGCGAAGGCTGTAACCACTACGCTATCGCTATGTTGCTTAATTTGCATATATTTTTCTTATTATCCTCTTCTAGTGTCTAAGCTGCTAACTGTAGCTAAGCAATGAGCAAACCCGTGCAACTATGGACAGCTACATCAGAAGAAAAAAAAATTCTTTTTATTTTTTATTTTGTAAGTTGTTTAACACATGGGGGAATGTAGTGTATCATTGTACATGTGAGCAGACTCACTCATGTAACTGGAAGTTGCAGCATTTCTTTATTGCATGGGCATGGATTTTTGGACTGCTCGGCAGTCCGACACGACCCCTACACTCATCCACGTTCCATGTAAGCTTTAGAGTTGAGGCAGCTTGCCCTCACTAATATGCATGGCATGCTGCCAACATACTCTTACACTGGCGCTTCCATGTAAGACGTATCTAGTCTTACACAGAAGATTAGTAAATCCAGGGGATAGTTTTTAATGCTAATATAAGCAAAAATAAATAAGTGCACAAAAAGGAGAATGATTATATCAAAATATGACCTAGTTCACCTTAGTAAACTTTTTAATTTCAAAATACATGCTAATGAATAAGTTTCGTTTAGGCCTGGATGGCTACAAGCATCAAGTCTAAGCTGCCAACTTAACTCACTTTTTTCAAGGAGTAGTTTAACCATGTTATCCTCTGATAGCCTTCTATCAACTGTCTAAGTTTATTCAAGAGCAATTTTTAATACTGTTTGTTCCCGCAATATATTTGGGCTTGTCCAGATTTCCTGCATTAAGAGGTTGAGAGATATGCACAAATTTATTGAATTAGGTATATCCAAACCTCTCAACTATCCCCGCTTTTGACTCAAAATGTTGCTCTCCCCCTAATAATCCCTCTGAAAATGGCAATTTTGAAAGAAATGTGGAGAGTTTATAATTAATAAATAATTGTAATGATCAGAGTTACAGATTACTTTTATTTCATAAATGCATGTATATTCTCTTATTTGTCAGCTGCTCAACTTAACACTACTAATATTAAAAAAGTGTCCCTTCTTTGACAGGTTCCTAGCTGTATTGTATGGCTCTTTTATATTTTTGCATCACATTTTTGGTCCGTTTTTCATAAAATTGTGGATTTCTGGCAAATTAGTGGCAAATCATTAAAGATTTAAGTTAGAAAATAATGACAGATATTTGAGTTTCAGATGTCATACCCTTCAGAAAATTCATACTAATGGAAGACCCACTATTCTATTATCTTTCTAAGTTTATAAGAGCAATATTTAAGAATTGTCCTTATTTTTGGACCTTTGTCCCACTTCTTTCTATGGCTTTTTTTACAGATTTATGCTCTGAGGTTGAGAGGTATGATAAATGTGTCAGGGCCATCACCATCAGCCAGAGACATTTCAAATTGTGACATACTAATGCCCCACTCCCCCATGTAGTGACTCTGGATATGTCCAAGCAAGGCAAGGAGCAGTTATGCAGTGTAAATGTGCAGAGTATCCCCCCATCCAAGGTAGACACAAGTACTACAGTGGCTTTTCATCTGTCCTTGATTTTGCAGAATGTTCTGGTTTTCTGTCATATTTGTTGATTTATGCTTCTTATTATTCAGAAAATGCATGTTGTTGCAGTGCCTGTTACTCTGTGTTTAAGCAGCAATGCATTAATGACCATCAGGTAAGCTTGTCTGAGATTGTAAAATGCAAGTAAGCTTTAACAAGCATACTGTTAAATAATTATCAATATTGAAAGCCTTTTTGTTGTTGCCATGCAGAGAATATTTACATAACTAGATAACGTATAAACCTTAGGTAATGAAATGCATATGACTGTATTTGTAATAAAGGACAGGATTACAGTATTTTCAGAAGTTCATTACATTTGTTGGAGACTTGCAGTCATCTTTCCAGGCTTTGCCTGTAAACTAAACAGAATGCCAGTCTATCATGTGTGGTCCATAACCTGTGCAGTAATCCTTTAAGCAATTTATCTTGAGCTTGTTTCATGTTTGCTGTTCATTTTTACTTTGATCATGTTTTCCCCATGAAACAAGTAGATAGTTGTTGTCAAGCAGCAGGTCTTCTTTGGATAAGAAACATTTTTACAATTGGGGGTATCACAGAGATTGCTACTTTCGGCATATTACTTGGTACTTTTATAAAGCTAAATATAAATTATAATTAGAACTGCAATGCAAGAATAAGTGGTTTGAGTTGAATGCTACTTGTCTTTTATACTTGATTTTAATTGGCATTCCAGTAATGTATTTAAAAAGTAATTTATTTTTTCATGCCTCACAACCTTTTTGTTTCCATCTAGATATTAAGTAAGCTGTCATGCAGCCAATGCATTGGAATATTTTTTTCTTCTCCACTTCATTTTGTATTGATTGGACTCTCATAATGACGATTTGGCACCCAGGGCAGAGGATTCAATTAAAGTCCCAGTTTTTGTGGTTTTGAGCATAGCTCTGCCCCTTTCTAGTTGAACTCACCCCTTCCTGTTGGCCCCACATATTCAGCTGTCTCTTGGAGCCCCCCTTTGATTTGAAGTCACCAGCCGCCCCTGCCTTAAGGCTGAAGGCTGTGAGATATCCAAAGTGATCATATTCCATTTCTAGAAGGTCCAAGTGGCAAGTGTAGCAAGGCACAGGCAAGAAAAACACCACTGGATGTTATTCTATATCTGTATGATAACTAGTAAACAGCTAAACCCACTTTGCCAAAATGTGCATTTGTTGTAAGAAGTCAGTGAGTTTAGGGTTTTTGTTCTTGCTGAATGTACTTTAACTATGGAGTTGTTTAGATATCTGGATTAGGCAAGGGCTGATGCCTTCTGAACAAAGAATATTCAGTATAAATCATATGGCAATCACTTCATTTATATGTGAGTTGCTTTTAGAAAAACGTACTATATAATATTTAGAGTATATATTTATTACATACATTATATGTTATATTACATTATATTATATATTATAATATATAGTATAGACCATTGATCTATACTGGATATTGTTATTTGAATATTTAAGATCATATTCTACCTATCTATATCTGACAGATCTGCATGCCCCATTTCTTAATAAATAAATAAGAAAAGTACTTAGCATTTTTATAATGCAAGCAACGCTACAATTAATAATATTGCTTAGTAAGCTCTATAATTAATGACATTATATTTACGGTATTCTGACCATGATACATTTGTACAATTAAAATGAATATTACATGATGTAATAGAAAATGCTAAACTTGAAAATGTTCTTGACTCCAATGACTTTTACACATTAATATATTGTAGACTATTAAGATAGTTATTCACTAGTAAGTTCTACAAGTCTGTACCATAAACTGGACCACTCTCATATTCCTTTTCCAACATTTCCTCCCATATCCTAGCCAATCCTATTCTGAAAAAAAAGACATTTAGTGGAGGACAAAAGAAACATAATACATATAATCACGTGTCATTGTTTCAAAGTAAGCTAATTTCAACATTAAGTACAGAGAAAAAGATATGAGGTGATCTGCATAGGACATTGTGTTTATGACCTGTATTATTTATAGGAGGAACCTCTGTGGACACTCTAGTCATTGCATGTGCCTGTTCAGGTGCATATCAAAGGGGTCATTATGCTTAATGATGGGTCTGATGAGTGCTGAGTATAGTGGGACAATGAATCCTTTGATCAAAACACCATAGCCTTACTTATAAGCTGGTTGACATAGATTGAGTTTCTTACTACTTTAGACACTTGTTGGTTGAAAACCAGATTACTATCTACATGAGGCCCCAAATCCCTGACTATTATTTCTGCTTTTAGGGGTATATTATCAATGAAGTAGTTTCTCTGGGTGGTAGACTTCCCAAAAGTTACGATCATGCATTTCTTGTTATTGAGTTTTAAACTATAGCATCGGTACCAGTTATTTGTATATGTTAGACCTTCCTGTAATATGTTATCATCTTGTGGGGGGGGGGGTATGATTGCTCCTAGCTGGCATTATCTGCAAATCTGGCAGTCCCACAGACCCTTGACATGTTACTGCAACATGTTCATAGTTTGCATCAATGTGTAGCACACATGTGATACATGATAATTATGTCACTGTTTTTCAACACAGAGCCATCTGGCTAACAGAAGCAAAGTGCTTCACACAGGAAAGGACCTCTCAGCAGAACCAACTTTGCCCATTGAACATCAGTGTCTGAGGGACATAATCTATACATTACCCCATCAGTTTCATCTGTGGAGCAACCTGGAGTAAGTGTTTCTGCATGTGGTAGGGGCAGACCAAACCACAGTGTGAGCTATCAGCATGGTTAGGGTGAGTCCATCAATTTAATAAACAAAGTTGACTCCATGCATTACATTTTTTAATAAAAATAGCTAACTCCATATATTACATTAGTTTATCCATACTTTATTGTGATAATAAAAGCTCTGCATTACGTCCAGTGTTGTTTCTCAGCTTATTATAGTGTAGACATAGGAATGTGTTGCACTGATGTGTGTGTCCCTTATTGTTTCCTATACACTGGTACAGTAATCTGAGTCTGTATGCATGCCTGTGTCAGTTGTGCCCTTAGCTCATGATCACTGTTGTGATAGATTTGTACATGTTAAGATTATGGTGTTATGTCTGATGCTCATTTATTTATTTTAATTTAACATTTGTTAACAGGGAAAGTCCAACTTGGAGCAAAGACAATTTTCAGCAGAGGCCCAGGGAGAAAGGCTCCAGATGCATGTCTTTGTAACGTGGGAGGAAACCGGAGCACCTGGAGGAAACCCACACGAACACAAGGAGGACATGCAGACTCTGCACAGAAAGCACCCCAGATGAGAATTGAACTGGAGCACCTCTTGCTGTGAAGTGACAATGCTACTGTTGCACCACTGCACCGTCCACTGCACTCATTGTGTACATCTAGTGGGTAACTGCCATTAGATGCAATCCATGCTGGTGTGGTGGGGCAACACCTGAACATCCATGCTTAATCTGTGTACTAATGTAAATGTGGCTTGTTATGACTCAAAGTTTTGGGTCAGATGCTGTCATGTTGCCTGGGCCTGCACTTGGTCATACCCTATGTTGCCCACGCCTGTGTCTTCTGCCCCCTATGTCATCCTGCTCCTCCTCTGATACCTGTGGGGTGTCATCTAAAGACATCAGGGGTTCTTGCAATAGTTCACCCACACCTGTAGCTGGTAAGCTGCTATGTGATCTAGTCAGCATGTTTTGCAGCATGGCACACACCATTACAATCTGTGCTGACTTCTCAGGTGTGTATTGCAGTGTACTCCCAGGTGTGTCCAGACATCTGACCCTAGCTTTCAATACACTAAACACATGTTCTATGGTGTTTCTGGTTGTTGTGGGCAGTCTTTGTAGGCCTCCTCTACAAGGTTGCATGGTTCACAGTATGGTGTCATTAGCCACAGCTTAAGTGGATAACCACAGTCACATGTTGTGGGGAATAAAAACACATTTGGTCAGCATGGATATTGTTGAGAAGGGTATTCTTAGCTTACATTCTAGCTGGGTTCCTGTCCTTACCCAGTAGTAGTCACTCAGGTATTTCACCTTGCTGGAATGTGACCCTCAGTCCACTTTCCTTCCATATGGCAGTATCATGGATACCTACGGGGTGTGTTGCCATGATGTTTGTTTTTTTGCCATCTGCTGTACACACATCTTGGCAAATGAAGGATGGCCAGTCCTTTCTGTTTATGTATTGGTATGCTTCAGGATGTACTGGTATATTGATAGGCATGTGGGTGCAGTCTGTTGCACCAAGTACATGTAGAAGTTTGCAGTGCTGTAAAATTTATGCATTACAGTTTTCTGCTCCATGGGGTGGATGGAAAGTGGATATAGTCATCCACATTGCTGCACATTGTTTCCAGGAATTTTGCCAAGATTCATCTGGCAGTTGTCTGTGATGCTCCCACTGCATCTTTCAGATACAAGTACACCCAGGCTGAGACACACTTTGGTTTCAAGGGGATGGAATTTCCTTGCAGGGTACGCACAAACGTGTGGTGCACACATGGTCCAGACAGCCTGCACCAGTTGTCTGTCTAGCTGGTACCTGTCAATAATTTGCTGCTTTGACAACTGGTTTAGTTGCAGCCTTAGTCTGACTCTAGCTGGTGTCATTTAGGGTGCACAGCCACATCTTCAGTTATGGCTTGTATCATTGCAGCTTGTTACAGTTCATTAACAGCAGGTTTCATTTTGATTTTTTTTTATTTTGTATTGTTACAGAATTCAGCAGAATCTGTAGTAGTAGCTTTTGTTTCGTTGAGGTACATAAAGCATACACTGAGGATTTCAGAAATAGTCAGTGTGGCAGTTTGTCACATTTAATTCATGTTGGGTGCACACAATGTGTTTTGGAATGAGATGGGCATGACCCGAATCTGTAATTAATCTGCAATGAATAGTTAAGTAGTCTGTGTGCCTTCAGCGTGTCTTCTAAAATTGCATCTGCAGCAGGTGTGATTAAGTCTTCCTTCGGCATGCTGTGCTGTCCATACATAGCATTCACAAACTTTACTGAATCCAGCCCATGACCTTTTCTATTTTAACATTATCCACCTTGTTAAATATGAAAAAAACACATTTATTATTTTTTCATCAAAATGCCTACATAGAAAGTGTGTTTATTATATAAGCAGTTGTTCTGAATAAAATGTTAAGCAGTTGTTCTGAATAAAATGTATATG